>NC_050451.1:9401664-9616664 GCF_903995425.1 Onychomys torridus | reverse complement strand
ATGAACATTTGCTGGATCCTTGTCTTACTCACTTCCAAATAAGATCCTATGGTCAGAGACCCCTCCAGTAAACTTAATGTCCAGGGGGACTGAAAACCTGTGCAAGCCCTTTAATTCTTCCTATGCTCACCATAGCACCGCTTTCATTTTTCTCCTAAGGCAGTAAATATACAATTAGCTTGTTTGGATAAATGGGAGATGAATAGGAGACCTCATTAAGAAATGAAACGGAGTATCGCCTCAAAAACTCAACTCTCAATTGAGGATATAGCTCAGTTGGTAGAGTGTTTGGCTGGATTTTGCAAAATCCAAGTTCCAGTCCCCAGCAAGACATTAACTGGCAGTGCAGACACACCTGTAACCCTGGCATTCAGGTCAGAGGGCAAAAGAGGATCCAAAATTCAAGGTTATCTTCACCTACATAGTGAGTTTAAGGTAAATGAGAAGATTAAACAAAAACAAAATCCAAGATTCTTATTGTCCTTTTTTGCATGCATATGTGTGTGGAATGTGTGTATGCATGTATATTTACATGTCTGTGGGCCCATCTGTGCATGTGTGTGTACATGCAAGTATGTAAATATGCATGTGAAGGCCTGCTCTCCACTTTTAACTTACTGAGACAGGATCTCTCGTATCACCAGGCTCTGACAGTCAGCTATTCTAACTAGCCAGGTTACCCAAGGTTTCCTTGTCTCTACCTCATGATTTCTGGATTTGTAGGTGGCTATCATATCTGTTTTGCTTGTATATGCATTCTGGGGATCCAAAACTACATATGTGGATCCTGAGGAATCCTTACATTTACAGGGTAATCTCTTTATCCGGTAAACTATTCCTGTAGCTCCTTCATTGTCTTTCAAGTCACTTTTTTATATTTTCAAAAATATTCTTAAGGTTAATACATAGATCCTTTTTTAAAAGCTTTTAGACAGAGTACCAAGACTCAGCTGGCAATAGAGTATCCTTGATATAATTGTAATTCAAGAACTTCTCAGGTGAAGAGACCATCTGAAAACCACTTACCAACATCATGAATACCATCTGGAGCGTCATATTTAAATATGAACAAGGCTAGTTAATTTTCTGAATCACCTTTGCATATTGAGGAAATTTTGTTTGCTACAAAAGATTTTATATGCATTTCAATCGCCATCAACCAAAAAGTGTCCATGGCATGTGAAAAGTGGTATTTCTTCTTTCTCTTCCTCCTCTTCTTCCTCTTCCTCCTCTTCCTCCCCTTCCTTTTCTTTTTATTATTTCGTTTTTCAGGACAGGGTTTCTCTGTGTAGTTTTGGTGCCTGTCCTAGATCTTGCTCTGTAGACCAGGCTGGCCTCGAACTCACAGAGATCCTCCTGGCTCTGCCTCCCAGGTGCTGGGATTAAAGGTGTGCACTACGGCCACCAGGCAAAAAGTGGTATTTTAGTTGATATTTCTAAATGGTCTTGCTCTATTTCTCCGTAATTACAGGCAGTGATGCCAAATCACCCACCCAAACTAAACAAATAATAAACTAATAAACAAAACATATTGGAAATTATTTGACTCTAAACATAAGTTTGGAGATGTAGCTTAGCTGGTATAGCACTTCCTTGACATGCTTGAGGCATTGGGTTTGATCCCAAAGACTGAGACTACTACAATTACAACATACAATAACAAATGAACAATAAATTCCTTCACTCTGGCCTACCTCTATTTATTTTTTACAAAATTATTCTCTCTCTGTGGGCTAATTAGCAATATGACTGTGCTTGCTGCTGTGAGCTGTGCATGCCCTAGGCCACATTCACACTGATTCCACTGAGTACTTAACTTTAATTAAGAGCATGAAGTCACTATTCTGATTGCATACATCAGAGTCTTAGCCTCTTTTCTTTCACCCTTACTTGGTGTGCATGACAGGAGGGGTCCTTAAGAGGACAACCATTCTGTGGAATCAATCTGTCTTGACTCTTTCTACTTTTAACATCTGCTAGACATCCAACATTAGTCTGTACTGAATTATGTGGGTGTGGTTGGAGGTTAGCAGGGGGTTCCACCTCTCCTGAATACCCAAAGCTGGGTCACCTCTGTCATATGTACCTTGGCTCTAGGGACTTGTCCTGACTAAGGCATTGAGAGAATGAAGGAAAGGGCAAGCACACATGGCTAGAAAGCTTGGATAAGTTTACTGGGCTGTTTGATAGAACCGATTCAGCACCTGAGAAGCTCATCATGTTTATTATATGCAGTTGAGTGGAGAGGAAAAGTTATTGCCCACAGCTAGATTAAGGACACAGGTTTAGCTAATTAATCTCAGTCAGAGGAGCCTCTGTCAGGGAACATCTGCAGGTATAAACACTTTGGGGCAACAATCAATGGTGGACATTTTCTGCACACACCATCACCATTTACACTCAGATTTGAGGGAAACCTTGCTATCCCTCTGTGGCTCACCTAGGAAAGGCATTGCTCCTCTCCATGCACCTAAGACATTGAGGATCCCTGAAATAGCTGTGCCCATGTCAACAACACACATTCACACAGGACTTTACCTACTCAGGGCTCCTATGCTCTCCACACTCTTCCATACCTGAAGTGCTGTGGGATAATGCTTTTGTACACTGGTTTAATAAAACACTGATTGGCCAGTAGCCAGGCAGGAAGTATAGGTGGGATAAGCAGACAAAGAGAATTCTGGGAAGAGGAAGGCTGGATCAGGAGTCGCCAGCCAGACACAGAGGAAGCAAGATGACAAGGCAGAACTGAGAAAAGGTACCAAGCCATGTGGCTAAACATAAATAAGAATTATGTGTTAATGTTAAGTGTAAGAGCTAGTCAGTTATAAGTCTGAGCTAATGGCCAAGCAGTTATAATTAATATAAGCCTTTGTGTGTTTACTTGAGGGACATGAGTGAGAGAGATTTGTGCCAACCGCTACACTGAAGTATCTGTTCAGTGGCATCCTGAAGCTAAATAAGTCCCTGATGTTTGTGTGTGGCCAGTCAGCATTGTCTAAGGATATTTGAAGTTTTGCAGTACTTTGCTCAAACTGGAAGGTTATATCCCACAGATTTTTGAAGTGATGAATTTTGTAAATCATTTCAATAAAGTAATAAAAAATGTACATCAAAAATATAGAAATACTTTGGACTATGTTGTCAAATCTGCATTCTAACACACACATTTCACCATAGCTGTATGTAGTTTGCTTCTCCATGGCAGTTAAATATAAAAATTAATTCCAGGCATAAAAGAGATTGATAGAAGCTTCCAATGAGAATTCCATGGAAGTTTGCTTCTCCCTATATGATGAACAAATAAGTAAGAGTTAATCCAGGCAAACTGATTAGTCATATAACTTTGATTATTTTGCTCATCCAGGATTAGTCTAGTATCCATTGCTGTATTAAAAAATACCCTACAAGTTGGCAAATCAAGACAACTAAATGGGAAGCCAAATAGAAGCTAAACAGGGTATTGCATATGAGGTTTACACTATCACATAAATGGATATATTCAATCTCAGAGAGCACAGAGCCAGAAAAAGAGGGCTGGAGGGAGCATTCAGTGGATAAAGTACTTGTTCTGCAAGTGTGAGGGCCAAAGTTCAGATCCCTAGAACTCACACAAAGGCTAGGCAGATAGGGCAGCAGGCTGTAATCCCAACCTTGGGGAGGAAGATACAAGGGATGAAGCAAGAGAGTAGTTAAGGGCATGCTCATCTTTAAAGCTCTAGGTTCAGGGAGAAACATTGCCTCAATAAATAAAAAGTGAATAGAAAGTAAAGAAGACACCAGATATCAACTTGGCACCCCTACACATGTGTACAGGGTGCAAAGGCATACACATATGCACCTCCACACATGCAAACCTGCATATACTCTTACATGCACAACACATGCATGCTTTTGGTTGTTTTTGCTCTTTTGGGGGACCTGCCACCCAGCTCCCAAATAAATCACATACAGAGGCCTATTCTTAGTTATAAATGCCCAGCTTTAGCTTGGCTTGTTTCTTGCTAGATTTAAAAAAAAAAAAAAACTTTTCCTGTCTATCTTTGGCCTCAGGGCTTTTATCTTTCTCTATTCCTGTATACCTTTTCTTTCCTTCTTATTCCATGGCTGTCTGTGTAGTTGGGTAGCTGAATGGTTGGCCCCTGAATCCTTCTCCTTCCTCTATCATTCCTGGATCTCTCCTCTTTTTCCCCCAGATTTTTCCTCCTATATATTCTCTCTGCCTGCCAGCCCCACCTTTCCTTTCTCCTGCCTTGCTATTGGCTATTCAGCTCTTTATTGGACCATCAATCAGTGTTTTAGACAGGCAACGAATCACAGCTTCACAGAGTTCAACAAATGCAACATAAACAGAAGTAATGCACCTTAAAATAATATTCTATAACACATGCACATATACAAGCAAGAGAAACAAAAAGAAAATGTATGGTCACCCAAAGAAGTCCCCCTGGTCCCCTGCTTACAGTCATTCTTAAACATCTGAATAAATAAGCAGGAGAATACTGGAAATTGTTAAAATGATAGAACAAAGATGTCTCTCTAGACTCTAGATGTTCCTTTGAGAAGAAGAGGGTAGATGCTTCACTAAGTGACTCCTAACAGCGCTCAGAGTAAGGGGAGAGCGGGCAGAGTTGTGAACTCAGTTGTCTGAGCTCAGGGTGTTAGGGTCTCATTTTCTTTTGCCCTTTCAGCAGTAACATTGGGACAGAGCAGGAGGCAACTATCACTTTTCCTTCCCTCTCTAATCCTTTCCCCAATCGTCAATGGACCTTTCTTTCCCACATGGCCTCCTGAGTTCTAAAGAGAGGCCTCTTTGCCGCCACTACTCTTCTGAAAGCTCATGAAATGCTTTGCTGAGCAGTAATGTGCTTGTCTGAAAAGAAAATAAAGATTCTGGCCCCAGTAGCTTGAGCCCCAAATCCAGATTCACTTTCTGATAAAAGGAGATGGGTGCTCTATAGACAAAGACCCCATCCCACAGAGAGATTTCCTGTCCTTGTCATACCTCAACTCTTACCATCTCATAAAAGTCCTTCATACTTCTGCCTTCCACCAACCCAGATGAGGATTCGAGACAGAAAAGTCTCTCCTATTGTATCAGGGTGAGCCTTGAAGACATTTGATTCTTTCTAATAATTTCTGTCTTGCAGACCATAGATCCTTAGAGCCTCTGTCCCTCACTATAGGAGAGGGCATTACCTGTGATGCCCTGCAGACCTGCTCCCATAGAGTCACTACACAGACCAGAATGAAAATTTCTCAACGGGACCTTTACTCCTCCTAAAACTAGAGGTTAACAGCATGTTTCAAAGACTAGAAATGGAATAAAATTGTTCTGGAGGCCTTGCTATCTCTTTTTTGATCTTCAAACAATTCTGAAATGTTAATAGTATTCTCCCTTCCCAGATGAGGGCATGCTCATCTTTAAAGGACAAATTCTGAGTGAAGTTCTCACTGCTCAAACCTTAGGAATCACGTTCTGAGAAGGTGTGTCAAAGGCCAGAGCTCTGATTACCACCCTGCCTTTAGGATCCCAGTGAGGCTCATAGGAATTATTCACCATTAATGTTTTTGTTCTTCTGGGTCTTCTCTCAAGTGCTGTTTGACTTTTCTCCAATTCACAGAGGAAAACACAGCATAAAGAGCAACAGAGCCCATGCCATCACGGAAATGGTACACATTTTCCCTTGTGAACATGCTGAGATCCAAGGCTGGAAAGTCAGTCCCCACAGTCAAAGGTGGGCAGAGTCTTAAGGTAGTCTGAATGAGCCAGGCCACAACTGTACTTCTAAGACTAGATGAAACACAAAGAGAGGGGCTTTGGACCCTGTCACAGATACTACTCTTATGTAGAAAAAGCAAGTGACAGCACACGACAAATTGGACCTACCAAAAGCTCAGTGGATAAGATCATTGCAAGAATAAAATGGCAGAGGATAAAAAGAGCAATGTAGGATTCTCTGCATTTCTGTTCATAGGTTGACTTAAGGTAACTGTAAAATTAATTTTCAGAAAATAAAATAAAATTTAATATGGACAATTACTTTATTAATTTAGTAATTTGATCCTAAAACCAAATATGAATATGCAGCCTTAACATTGCATAAATCATTGAAGACCTTTTAGGACAGAAAGAAAGGAATATCTTTGCCCTCAGTGAAAATCTAGTTTATATACAATTTAAAAGCAGATTACTGTGAAGTCATTAAACTTAAGTGCTAGCAAGGAACAGCATAGACTGCTTTTAGTGTTAGCTTGACCTCCTCCAGAAGAGCTAGCAGGGAAAGTCTGCTGTGAGCCTGAGACCTGAGAAATAGGAGGAGCCAATGTGTATAGTGATGTCGGAAGAGACAAGGTCTACAAGGATGATGATCCAGAAGAGAGGAAGCATGCAGTGTCCTTCAAGAGCTAAGTTGTCAGTCGACTAGGGAGTGCAGCAAAGCTGTCAGAAAAACTGGAGCTAAGTCATGTGCTGACTGTGGACATGCATGCTGCAAGGTTGTGGTTTTATCTTCAGTGTGGTAGACAGTTGTAGAATTTGGGGGAAAGGATGACATAATCTTATTTACACTTACATCACTCTTGTGGATAAAATAGATGTTTCATCCTCACAATTTTTGATGACTTAAGTATTAATAAAATGCACTAGGGTTCTTTCCTAGAGTGACAGCATTGGAATTGCACTTATTTTCTTTTGTTCTACAATCATCTAAATTCTGATGAAAAAGAAATTCTAGATTAGTTCACTCATGCTCTGTTGTAACCAAATATAACTCAGCCACCTGGAGTGAAGAGGTTTTCAAAGGAGGTGAGATTAGGGAAGGGCCAGAGAGAAAGAGAGAGAGACATATACAGAGAGAGAGACAGAGACAGAGACAGAGAGAGACAGAGACAGAGAGAGACAGAGAGTGAGAGAAAAATAGGGCACAAGGATGGAAACAACATCCAAATCCTAACTCATATTTTAAAATATATTTTACGTTTATTTATTTTTCCTTTTTGTGTCTAAATGTTTTTCCTGCAGGTCTGTCTGTAAACCAATGTGTATGTTCAGTTCCCATAGAAGCCAGAGGAGAGTACTAGATCTCCTAGAACTGAAGTTATAGGTGGTTGTTAAACATGTTGTGGGTGCTGGGAATTGAACCTAGAGCTTTGGAAGAGCAGCTAATGCTCTTAGCCACTGGGCAATCTATCAGCTCCTAGCTTGTGTTCATATGAAAGCAGAAACATATGGGAAGTCATTTATTAAATGCAAGAAAAGTTACTAGCATTGCAGTGGGGGAGGCCCTAGACTTGTCTATATCACTGTATTTCGTATCAAATGTGATATCCATGCCTGAGTGGTAGGAGCTTGCAGGACCAATGATGCACTGGTTAGCTGAGAACTCTATACAGGATGTGAGTCTGGTGAGGGCTGGAATGTGCTCAGGAACAAGTAGAAAGGACCATTCTGGTGGATGACTCCTTTTTTCATAGCTTTAATTTTACAGGAAGAACAACTCCAAGTTGAAGGGAACATTTAGCTTCTTGGACTCAGTACTCAGGGCCATGGAGACTAAAATAACTTTTTATCTCACTGAGTGATGGGGTGGTATTTCCATTGTTTCCAGGATTTTCTTGGCTTAACCTGGGGCTCATAATAAGTGAGTGAGGTCAGCCTTTCTATAACCTGAGTGGGATGGAAGAAACTGGATGTGGGCCTCAACCTTGCCATTTCTCCAAGGTCTTCCTAGGTATTGTTTCTTTCTTCTTGGTTATCCTTTTGTCTTCATCCTTTGTATTGTGTTCCCTAACTCCAAACAAATGCCTATAGCAATGGTGGTGCACTGTTTCTTTTCTCTTGAACTTGTGTAAGATTTGTTTGATTGCTTATTTTTGAGATTGTAATTTAATTCTGACATCTCTCTCTACCTTTCTCTCCTTCTAACCCTCTCATATCTTCCTTCCTACTCTCCTTAAAATTCATGGTATCTTCTTTCATTCATTGTCATTGCAGGTATTTCTTCATTTGTATATACATATATATTCCTAAATATCATTTGTTGGGCCCATATAATGTTATTTGTACATATGTTTTCAGGGCTGAAAGTTTGGCACTAGATAAACAATTGATGTGGTTTTTCTCTCAGGCTCCCAGCTTTCCTCAGTTGCCTGTAGCTGTAGAGGGTTGAGGCCTCATGGGCTTTTCCCTATCCAGTTTTGCATGTTTATTAGTCTCATTCTTGTTCAGGAACATTTGGACAGTCATGTCAGTGAGATTTCATGTCTGTAGTTTCTAACATTCCTAGGAAACACAATCTTACAGCAAACTCCCTGATCCTCTGGCTCTAACAGTCTTTCCACAGCCATACTACTTCTGCAAAGTTCCCCGAGTTCCATGTGCAGGAGTGGTTCTTAGATGTATTCACTAGGACTGGGATCCCAAACTCTGAATGTTGATTGACTGTGGTGTCTCTGCCGTAAAGAGAAGTTTCCTTGATGAGGAGTGAAAACTACTTGTACATTGTTTCACTATGCAGAAACGTATGGTTTTTGTTTAGAGAAATTATTTTATTGTGCTTCGAAATTTTCACTGTGAGACATTTTCAAAAGGAGATTTTAAGGGTAAAAACAGCTCCTAAGAACAAAGTTTATCATTAGGTGAGCAAACTACCCAGAATCTGCCCAATGCATAGAGGTCTCAGTGATCTGTGGGTGAAAACAATCAAGACTCAAAGGCTATGTCAACATCGTTTTCCAGTGACTTCGCCTCAAGAAAGTTACCATTGAAACCCGAAGGAGATCTCAGGAGTTCCTTGATTATGAAATGCAAGAGAAATATCAAGGAAGACCTGTGGAATTCCTATTACAGTCTTTTCTAGATCAGAAGTTGTTGGTTAGATGCTGGGATAAGGATTGATTGGGCATGAGTTAATGATCAAGCCATGGGCAGATCAGTAGCTCTTCTAGTTCTCTAGATCACCAATTGCTTCTTTTTATTTATTTTGTATTCATTCATTCTTTTATTGAGCCTGGGTTTCAGTATGCATCCCTGGCTCGTCTAGTACTTGCTTTGTTGGTCAAGTTGGCCTTGAACATGCAGTGGTACAGTTCTATCTCTTCTGTCTCTCAAATGCTGGAATTACAGGTGTGCTACCATCATGCCTGTGTGCAGCTTGAGATGATGGGTTCTTAAATTGTGGAATGTGATCCTACATGAGGTCATTTAATTAAAGTTAAAAAGTAAAGTTGTGAAAAATTCAGTCACAGTGAAGGGTTTCTGAATACACAATGATCAAAAATTAATATGTAATAAAATATAATATGTATTTAATATGTAATGAATCTGTTATTTCTAATATCATGTGCTCCCTTTGCATCTTGGAACTTAACTTGGCCTTGGTTCTGAATGTGCAATGGGGACACCTTATGCCGAGCATGCTGCCACCCCATGCAGTACTAATGAATGCTGACTTAAACATCTCACCTCAGATTCCACTCCATGTATGCTACCAATTGCAATGCTTTTCCTGTACATAGAGACTGTTCTCCTCTAGAGTAATAGTGTAATTACTAGAAACATATTTCTTATGATCCTACTATCATTCCTTAACATATAAGTGTTAAGTTACTACATCTTTAGATGATTTTGTGTTAAGACTGTAAAAAGTGTTGTTTCAGTTCTTGACTTGAGCTTCATAAAACAATAAAAAGCAGTAAGTGAATTTTGGCTTGAAATGAGGACAGAATTTTCTACAATTTCTGAAATGGCCCTAAATATACTTCTGCCAAATGTCAGTAATGAGGCAACAGTCTCAGCACTAACAACTATAAAATCAAAATATCAATCAGCTGAAGAATCTCGATGTGATGATGGCTAATTTTGATTGTCACCTTGACTACATTTGGAATTAATGAAATCTAAGCTCAAGGCATGCCTGTGAAGGACTCTTGATTGGATCATTTGGTACATGAAGACCCACCCTAAATCCTGGGCACACCTCCTGGTGGCAGCTCAGGTAGAAGATGTGGAAGAAGTGAGCTCTTGCACACTGGCCCTCATTGGTGAATTCATCTACTCTGCTGCTGGGGTGTTACTTCACTGATGATAGCAGATGCTTTGGCATATCAAGGTAATCTGAAGACAAGCAGCTCTCTAAGACTTCCCTCGGGCCCACCATCAGATTGGTACTGAAACTTCCAGTGTCGTGTATTGAGCTACTACTATAGGATCCTTGGCCTTTTGGTTGTGGGACATCCATTGTTGGACTATTCTTTTATTCTATCAGTTCTGTTCCTTTTAAGAGGGACACTGAATAATGCTCTCTACACCCATGAGTATTGACTATATAACCAAGATTGAATTATTTGTGTAAAATAAACAAATACATCTATCTCATTCATAGGCAAATTTTCTTTAATCTTTAATACCTGGTAAAACTGTATGTATATTGAGTAATTGTTTCAAGTAAATTTATTTATTATTATCATCAGAAAATGTTTGGTTTCTCAGGTTGAAAAGGGTCATAAGTATTCTGGGTAGGCTGTGGAGTGTTCATTCTCTTTGGCCCTGACAAGGAATTATGAAAGTTAGAGGTTAGTTGAAGCAGAATTTTTTCAAAGCTTTGAAGGCCAGTGGCTCCTGACCATCAGACAGCACCAAAGTCTCCCCTTTCTCCAGTACTGATCAGGGAGGCATCCAAAGGTCTGTTGTTATTTCTTCATATGTCACAATGTCTCACATCAAAGTATCCCTGAAGGATAGTAAATTATTACAGATAATTTTTTCCTGTAATATTGCAAGGAAAAAAAGCATTACTTGGGTGGGTTCCTTCAAATGTGTGCATCTCATAGGCTTTTTCCAGCTATGGTTTTGATTGTTTGTTTGTTTGTGTTTGCTTGGTTGTTGTTTTGTTTATATTCTATTCTAGATGAAAAGGGTTCCACTGCTGCATACATCTGACTAAAGCTGAATTGGGGAGAGCATAAGACCTATTCACACCGGGTGGTGGTGGTGCATGCCCTTATTCCCAGCACTAGGGAGGCAGAGGCAGGCAGATCTCTGTGAGTTCGAGGCCTACCTGGTCTACAGAGTGAGATCCAGGAAAGGTACAAAGCTACACAGAGAAACCCTGTCTCGGAAAAAAAAAAAAAGACCTATTCACCAAACAAGATTTGAGACTGAGGTCCACAGAAGCTGAGGGGAGAGAGAGAGAGAGAGAGAGAGAGAGAGAGAGAGAGAGAGAGAGAGAGAGAGATTGTAGGAAGAGGCCGAAATATTAAACAAAGCATATTTGTGAGTATTTTTGGTTAGTGGTATGTCACAAGACAAGTATTTCAAAGGTCATGAACTCAAATGGTTCCATTAAATTACATTAGGATAGTGCTGGGGCAGAGTTCTGAGCAAGTCCAATCACTTGCATTCCCACTGTGGCAAATTTTTAAAATGATACAGCTCATGACTAGTGTTACCAGATATATACATGCAGTTCTGCTGAGACCACTGTGTGGAAGAAGCCTAACCTCTGCAGAACTGCCCCTATTCTGAGGAGGATGATCATACTCAGAGCTTTGCAAAGACAATGGTTCTGTTTGGTGAGTCTCTTTTTCTCTGTGGGATGCTGGGTCTGCTGTTAAGAATAGCAGCACAGTGGTTTATGCACAGAAAATGAAATTGTGAATACATGACCCAGCTGTAAGCTCCTTAGTTACTAGAACAATGTGGCATGTTTTCATCCCTGATGATAACTCAATGGGACTGTGGTGTTTCATCCCCAGGGCATCAGGGACCAACATATCCTTCAATATTTGAGCATCCACAGGATTTTTGTTTCAGAATTTACTAATAACAATGTATGATGAACACAGTCCAGCATGTTCTCTGTGCTCTTGGAATAATCTGATCAAATCCTGTTGTCCAATGGCCAGGATATAATTGCCTCTGGCAGAGGATCCAACATTAAAGATGCGAGATTTCACAGAGAGTAGGCAGTGGAAGCTCTGTGCAGGGACAGCGGCACAGGAGACAAAGGTCAGGTATCACCCCAGAGCCTCCTCTGTTGTTCCAGTCTCTACAAGCTGTAGAAAGCAGAGCTTGGTTTTACTGATTCCTCTCAGTCACTATTTTGGAAAATGCCTCTAAATATTTCATAGCAGCTCAGTCCTCTGCAGAGCCTCCACAGGAAGCAAAGTCCTTCCTCCTTGTCTCATTAATTCACAAAATGTACTTTGCTTCACTTGATGGAAAATTCCTTTGTTGGAAAAAGAGAAGCAGCACTGTTGTACAGAGAGCAAGATGCAAAACATTGTCTCAGTAGCCTTCTGAGGACAGCCAGAGCTAAGGGAATGGCCAGGAAAGACAATGAGCCCTCACTGCTGATAGTTCTCTGTGGTTTAAGAGACACTGAGCATGTGTAGACACAGATTCCCAATGTCTCCAAAGGTGAGAAATAGGCTGGGGAAAATCTAAAGTCTAAGTCCTAGTCTCCATAGTAGAGAAATGCAGAAGACAGATGAAAATGTGAATATGTACACACACACACACACACACACACACACACACACACACACACACACACACACATTGAGAGAGAAACAGAGCGGGGGAGAGAGAGAGAAAGGGAGAGAGAGAGACACACACAGAGAGAAAACTCATATGCTCATGCTTGCAGCACTACCTACGTGCTAGATTGTATTTGGTGGATAACTCTTTGGGGAGGAAATAGTAGACTTTAGTGCCTTTGTTTCTTCACACAAATTCTAGCAATCATGCCTCTTGCTCAGCTCATTCCTGTTGCACTCTGATAGAGCCCCTAAGCCCACAGTGAGTCTGCCCCCTTTCCTCAGTCTTTCTCTGAGTGAGCAAGGGCTACCAATAGGTGGGGTATTATAAACAATTCATTTAGTGTGAATTGAAACATTCCTCTTGCCCCACATGGTGAAACATAAATAAGTCTTCATTACAGCTACAAGGATAGGACAGCTAAAGTGACTCTTCCATTTTCCTGCTCCAAACCAAAGGGATGGAGGATAATTCCTGAAAGATCTCTAATTAGGTCAAGCTTACTCCTTTTGGGAACACGTACCAAGTCAAGAACACCACATGGTAGAAATACGCATGGACCTATGTGCATCCACTCTTCCCTACATCACCTTCTATGTGTAGGCTGTGTTGTCATACATAAAACATGAATGTGTTATCCCAGGTGCTTCCAATACATGTTGTAAACTCTTATTCTGTTGTCTTGAATAGATAGGTTGTATTTATGTCACAGATGTTCTCCATCCAAAGACCAAAGTGATCAATCTATCATGGAAAAGAATTTTTGTTATCCCAGCTCTCAGACTGGATGGGGTCATTGCTTTAGTGCTTTGCCTTATCCATGACTTTGCCTTCCATGGTTTCATTTACCTGCAGTCAACTCCAGGCTAAAACTACTAGATGAGAAATTCTATAAGTAAACAAGTCATAAGCTCTACATATTGTATCATTTTAATAACATGATTAAATATTGTGCTATTTTACTCTAGCAAATCCAGAACATGATTCATCCTTTGATACAGTGTATCACTGGTACAGTGTATCCTGTATAATCTACCCCTCAGTTAGTCTCAACAACTATTAGGTTATCTGCTATGCTCTCATAGTATTTGTAAGTATCATTTAGGTAACAGGCTAATTACTATACCTCAGTATATCTTAATACATATTGAGGTAACTATACCTCAATGCCCATATCAATCACTGTACTTCATACCATCACAGAGCCATTGTATCATCCTTAGTTAGGAGGAATGAATATAGTTCAATAAGACATTTTAAGAAAGAGACTACATTCTATTACTTTACTAACATATATTGTATAGCTATACTATTTAAAGCTAGTTATTAGTGTTAATCTCTGTGTACATAAATTATACATTACAATTTATCTGTATATACATTTAAGAAAACCTTAATATATAAAATACAATCTACGGTTTCAGGCATCTATCTGGGGCAGGAGAGTCTTGTACTGTATCCTTTATGAATATCCATTTATAGCTTAGCCAAGAAACTCAATAGGCCAAATGTAAGGCATTGAGAAAGATAAATACAACCAATATTCTTGCATAAGGAATAGCAATTACTTGGGAGAGAAATACTTGTGCCTTAGAAAAAGAAAGAATAAAACGCTGGAAAATAATTTACTTGACACTAAATATAAACCTACAACAGCTATTTCAAGGTATAACAGCAAAGTACCTTATGACCCTCATGCCAGTTAGGAAGGTTCTGCCTGTTGTTGGGCAGAGGCAACATGGGAAGGTCAAAGCTTTTGTGCTAATTCGGGAATAGTGGTGAGTGGTTGGCCCAGGATGCTGGTGATGCCAAAGAGCTTTGAGGGGTGGATCGATACTGCTCTGTGTATCTTTAAAATATAAAATAGATTTGCTGTTGCAAGACAGTTGAGAGAAGTATAATTTGAAGCTATCTTAGAGAATTTTCATTCAATAATGAGAAGAGATGGATGACATATTCAGAGGTGCTTTACTACAAAGGGGAAGGGTAGGAATGGGGTGGTCAGCAGATTTTTTATGACCAGGTTTCAGGTTCCTGACAGATATCTGAGTAGAGATGTCGTATAGAGGAATGCATGTATGGTTTGGAGTTCAGGAAGATGTTGGACCAGAGATTTACATTTGAAAATTGTCCCCACACAGTTATAGCTATGAGACCAGATAAGCTGACTTGAGAAATGGTAGGGGGCAGAGAAATAGTCAAAAATCAAAGTCTTGGAGGAAGAAATAGTGAAGGAAACAGGTGATGAATGCCCAGCAAGAAGGGAGGGAAGGGGACCAATGGCGAGCATCATTCATGCTTGAAGAAGGATGCCAGGAGTAAAGGAGTAAGAGGAAATGAAACCCTGCTCACTGTGATCAGTCAATGCTGGGCACAGTCACTGAATTTAGTCAAAGGTGGCAGAGAAAAGCTGCAGCGGGGAGATTTGGGAGAAACGGATAGCACAAGGCTTTATGAATCCTCTTAGCTGTGGTCACTGGGGATGCTCAACCTGCAGACAAAACACACCCACGCTGCTGTTGGCCATGAACTGTAGGTTATTAGCTGGCTCAGACCTTCAGCCTGTGGAGTATGGTTTTCTTTTTGGACTAGTAGGACTCAGGCACTTTCTAATCTACTGAGGAACACTTGTTTAATCACTTGTAATCCGTATAAAACTGGCCCAAATACAGAGAGTTGCATTCAGAGGGAGAAATGGTATGTCATCCAAAGAGCATTGACAAGTGACTGAATTCTTTATCGTGGTTCTTTAAGAAGCACTGAACAGGGATTATTCACTAACCCAGAGCCAGAATTCTAAATCTCATGCCCGAGTCTCTCTCTGACCCTTTCATTTATATGGCACTGAAGCTGTCTCTCAACCTTGCCTCTCATATCTATACAGTCCCATAAACTCTGGGCAAACATGACCTAGGCTGACTCTTCTCACTTCGTAGCTCTCCACCATTCTATCTATATTATTTATTTATTTTCCTATCATGCAAGACTTTCTGCCCTTTCTCATGCTGATTGACTTAGCCTTTCTGGTGGTCTTTCAATTTTCTTCTCTACGATTACTATGATCAATAAAGCAAAGGCCAGAAAGCTAGCTGTGCAAACACAGAAATCCTGAAGGAAAAAGAGGTGGATAAACAACACCAAGTTATCTATATACTATGGTGAGCTTGTGGCGTCACAGGTGGTGAGACATCTGCTTGCATTTGTTTGTGCTTCCAAGCACCTTCTTAGGGTTCATACAGTCCCAAACAGATGCTGGGCTCCTTTATCTGCCCAGGGACATAGAGCTGTCTCTAACTTAAAGCATGGACATCCTGCTCTGACCTGATCACTACCAAGGAATTAGATTGTTTTTGCTGATGTTGTTCTCACCTATGTTTCTTTCTTTCTGAGCCATTTAACTTGATTTCCACTTTGAGAATTTGCAAAAGAGGAAAAAAATAATGATTCCAACTGCTTCTCACTTAAGAGATTTATTAGATTTATCAAAAGGCACATGGTACAAGAGAAAGAAAAACACAAGGTTGACTTCAGGTCAAGTAGTGTGAAATGGCAATGGAGACAGGTCTTCCCCAAAATCATTTGCTGGCTAGGTAGGCTCAGCATCTCAACCAGAGAAAATGGCCAGGGGAGGGCACTGGAAGCTCTTGAAGATCAGAGCTGCAGCACAAAGTGTATTCCTCAATTCTAGGATTTAGGGCCTCTGGGGAATGAGGGCTATACCTGGGAATGGCTGCTGCCTTCTGCCACTTGATCAAAGCTATGATGGGAGAGGATTGGTAACCTCTGCTCCTGCTATGAACTTCTAGGGCATGCCTGAGCTAAATTCATCCCTCAACTGGCTTAAAGAAATGAGAGATAGAGTCTTCCATTGGCTATTCCTATTGCCACTTTAGTCCCCTGAGAAATCCTTGGTAGTAGTGAGGAGGAGGAGTGACATCCAAGGAGCAATCAAAGCTTATTTAGTGTCTTCTTAAAAATGTAATCCTATATCCCCATGGACTGAAAACAACAGTCATCTCCATGGTTACAGACACTCATTTTCCAAAAAGAATATGAGCTGCTTCAAAACAAATGATGAGAAGTGAAATTAAAGTCTGGGAATGAGTATGTAGTGTGTGTGTGTGTGTGTGTGTGTGTGTGTGTGTGTGTGTGTGTAGGGTGGAGTATGTTCTATGTACCCAAGCCCATTTCAGGATTCTATTGTTCAGCTAACTCATGCACACCCTCCCTTACAATACAAAATGGTCAGTGAGATAGTAATTAAATTTATTGTGCTTGCTGTTAGCCCTTTAAAACACACCCTCACTGGAGTTCTGTGGGCTGAACTCATGAAAGTAGCAAGAACAGGCAGAAAGCCTGTGGTTCTATTTACTTGAGCAAACATGTCCATATTACCTGGTTGTTACCCTCCTCATACAGGATACTCCTGGATAATCAAACAACAGAACCAAATGTGAGTTTGCCACACCTAGAATTCATGTACCAAGTCCACCTCTTTGACTCCAATAAATAAGAGACTAGAAGCAACTTAGTTTCTTTATTTCTTGATCCACTTATTTCTACCTTCATCTTCTTCTCTCCCAAAATAGCTTGAGCAAGAAACATAGCAGTGGCGTGAAGAAAAAAATAATATAAATGTTATGTGTGTCTGTGTCACATATGTGTAGTTGCTTGAGAAGGCTGAAAGAAGGTGTGGGATCTCATGGAGCTTGAGTTTTAGGCAGTTGTTAGCTATCTGGCAGGGATGCTGGGAATTGAGCACTGATCTTCTAGGGAAAGGAGTAGCACTCTTAACTGCTGAGTGATATTCCAGCTCCCAAGCAGTATTTCAATACTTGGTCTCAGTCTTAGCATTTGAGGTGAAGAATGAGCTGTATTGGATTCTTGGTCTGCCTGACATATGACAGCCACCCACTAGACCCCCAAATGAGTCCCTTGGTATTGACTAGAATGAGGTTGCCACTTGGGCTTGAAAGGCAAGGTATTTGTTTGAACAGATAAAAGGCTATGTCCCAACTTGACAGTCAGTGTTGAAGAGTCATAGAAATTAGTACTAAGAAGGGCTCATTAGAGCTGCATTGAGAGGCTTTCCCAGGAGTTTCCAAGAATGTCCTTGAGGGATACAACCAAATATGAGCAAAGTACTAGGAATACAAATGTAAGCACCAAGTGGATCAACCACAAATTCTGCTGATAACCTGGGATGTTTTTATTGAGCACCGCTGATGTGATTTACTCTCAAATTAATCTTAGCATTTGAAGCAGCTGTATAGTATTCTATTGTGTGACTAGCCCCCTCCTTACTAGCTGACATTTACACTAATATTAACTTGTTCTTATTATTGTGTTATTGCCAAGGGATTCTATAATGTTGATAGTCATTCCAGCCTATCTTTTTTGTTGACTACCATACATTTCTAAAATTTGGTTTTCTTATTCCATAGATCCCACGATTTTAATAGCTATTTCAAAATTACAACCTGAAAATACACAGTAATCTAAAGTCTTATTGACCACTAAGTAAGAGATCTCCATTATATTTACCATATGTAAATTTAAACTTATGTATATAATTTTACTTATGTAAATTATTTGACAATTAACATATAATATAATATATAATATGAATTCCTTATTTACAAATAAAGTACATTAGCTATTATTTTACAATTTATTCTCAGTATATCTTTTTATATAAATTTTAATAACCTTTTCATCTTTCTTTACTGAGTTGTTACTAACTTCATTTGCAAGAATGTTTTGTGTATTATAGGTATTTGTGTGTTTCATATTTTGTAAAATGTCTTTAAGAAACCATGCCTGCTTTACAGACTCTAAGTTTTTGTATTAATTTTCACAGTGTATGCCAAGCCCAAAGAGGGTACTTAGTAAGTATGTTCTGTTTTAGTTGAATGGGTTCACAATGGGATAGAAGTTGCACATGCAAAAGCATTTACCAGACTTTAAACCTTTCAACACTGACTTATCATCCATTATTTATCTTCTTGTGCATGTGAACACCAAACTGTGCCATGCTCCATTCATGCGCAGAAATAATTCCTCAACCATAAAATTCTGGCATTGACCTAGGACATCTGTTTCAGATCACGTGTAGATCTCTCTGCTCTGAAGTAGACTAAGTCCATCTTGTCTCCTCCTAATCATTCTACCTATGCTTTGACCATGCTTTGGGCATTACATTGAGATCTTTTGGTGAAAAAACAGAAAACTAAGAACACTGGAGATACAGTATGATTTAAAAGGAGCATGTCATGTGTACCATGCTGTGTGAGAAAAACAAATCACAAAGATTTGTTCATAATGGATGCTTGGAAAAGAAATGTATAACAGGGGCCAGTGAGAAAGCTCAGTGGGTAATAATGCTTGCTGCACAAGCCTGATGATCTAATGAGTTTGATCCCCAAAATCCATGCAATGTGTGAAGGACAGGTTTGACTATATAAGAATCTCTCTCTCTCTCTCTCTCTCTCTCTCTCTCTCTCTCTCTCTCTCTCTCTCTCTCTTACACACACACACACACACACACACACACAAATGTTTCTACTATAACCACTAATAATAATAATAGAAATGTTAATAATAAATAAAAATTTACTAAATGAAATCTCACCGTTGTTTTGAGCTGTATTTCTGGTGACTAAGGATGTTGAACATTTCTTTAAATGTTTCTTGGCCATTTGAGATACTTCTGTTGAGAATTCTCTGTTCAGATCTGTACCCTGCTGTGAAATATTCTCTTTGTACACTGTGACGGCTTGTAGCTATGACTGATTTAATAAAGAAGCTGACTGGCCTATAAATGGGCAGGAGAGATTGGATAGGAGAGCCAGCCAGGAGAATTCTGGGAAGAAGAGGGGTGGAGTCAGAGGAGTCTCCAACAGATACAGAGAGAAGCAAGATGGGCATGTTGTACTGAGAAAAAGTACAAACCGTGTGACAAATCATAGATAAGAAATATGGGTTAACTTAAATGTAAGAGTTAACTTGTAGCAAGCCTGAGCTATTGGCCAATCATTTACAATTAATACTAAGTTTCTGAGTGATTATTTAGGAGCAACTTGCAGGACAAAATCTTCTTCCTACAGTACCCTATTTTTAAATTGTATTGTTTGGTATTTTGATGTCTAGTTTCTTGAGATCATTATATATTTTTTGAAATCAGCTCTCTCTAGGTGTGGAGATGGTGAGGATCTTTTCCCACTCTGTAGATTATTGTTTTGTCCTATTGACAGTGTCATTTGCCTTCAAGAAACTTTTCAATTTCATGAGGTCCCATTTACTAATTGCCAATCTTAGTGTTTGTGCTATTGGTGTTCTTTTAAGAAAGTTGTCTCCTGTGCCAGTTCATTCAAGGGTATTTCCCCCTTTCTCTTCTATCAGGTTGAGTGAAACTGGATTTATGTCTGAGGTATTTTATCCACTTGGACTTGAGTTTTATGCAGGGTAATGGATATGTATCTATTTGCATTCTTCTAGATGTTGACATCCAGTTATACCAGCACCATTTGTTGAAAATGCTTTCTATTTGTATAATTGTATAATTTTGGCTTATTTCTCAAAAATAAGGTGTCCATAGGTATGTAGATTTATGTTTGGATCTTCAGTTTAATTCCATTGATCTATCTGTCTGTTTTTATGCCAATAACAAGCTGTTTTTATTACTATAGTTTCATATTACAGCTTGAAATCAGGGATGGTGATACCTCCATAAGTTCTTTTATTGTACAGAATTGTTTTAGCTGTCCTGGATTTTTGTTTTTCCATATGAACTTCAGTATTGTTCTTTCAAAGTCTGTAAAGAATCATGTTGGAAAATTGATGGTAATTATGTTGACTCTGTAGATTGCTTTTGGTAAGATCGCCATTTTTACTGTTAATCCTACTGATCAATGAGCATGGGATATCTTTCCATCTTCTGATATCTTCTCCAATCACTTTCTTCAAAGACTTGAACTTCATGTCATATAGGTCTTTCACTTGTTTGGTTAGAGTTACAACAAGATATTCTATATTATTTGTAACTATTATGAAGGTGTTATTTCCAAGATTTCTTTCTCAATCTATTTATCTTTTGTATATAGGAGGGCTACTGATTTGTTCTTACTTAATCTTGTATTCAGCCACCTCACTAAAGGTGTTTATCACCTGTAGGACTTTCCTGGTAGGATTATTGGGGTCACATGTGTATACTAGCATATCATCTGTAAATAATGATATTTTGACTTCCTTTCCAATTTATATCCCCTTGATCTCCTTTAGTTGTCTTATTGCTCTAGCTAAAACTTCAAGTAGTATATTGAAAAGATATTGAAAGTGGATAGCTTGTCTTGTCCCAGTTTTTAATGAAATTTCTTGGAGGTTCTCTGCATTTAATTTGATGCTGGCTATTGTCTTGCAATATGTTGCTTTTATTGTGTTTAGATATGCCCCTTGTGTTCCTGATCTCTCCAAGACTTTTACCAAAGGATGCTCCATCATACCACAAGGACATTTGCTCAACTATATTCACAGCTGCTTTATTTTCAATAACCAGAACTTGGAAACAATCTACATGCCACTCAACTGAAAAAAAAAAAAGACAAAGAAAATGTGGTGATATTAAAAACAATGATGTCATGAAATTCAAAGGCAAATGGAGAGAAAAAGAAAAAAATCATTCTGAGTAAGATAACCCAGACCCAGAAAGACAAGCATGATATGTTCTCACTTACAAGTGGATGTTAGCTATAAAGTAAAGGATGACCATGCTACAATCCACAGACCCAGAGTGGCTAGACAGCAAGGAGGGCTCAAGAGTGACACTAGAATCTCCCTGGTTTTGGGAAATAAAAGAGATTTGTGAATGGACTGGGGACTGGTGGGGAAGAGAACATGAGGTGTCAGATGAGGGTTGTGGGGAACACAGAAGAGTCATTTCAGGGTCAGGTAGAAATGTTGTGCAAGGGAAACTCATAGGAATCTACAATGATGACCCCAGCTAAGACTCCCAGCAATTGTGGATATGTAGCCTAAACTAGTCATCTCTTGTGACCATGCAAATCTTCCACTGGAAGAAGTGGGACAACAACTGAACCAAATAATCTTTTACCTATAGTCTGTCCTGCCTATGGAATGTGTTGAAAAGGCTGGTAAGGGGTAAAAGTGGCACAGAGATTATAGGAGTGGCCAACTAGTGACTGGTCCAGCCTGAGACTCATGCCAGCATAGTGACCCCACCCATGATACTGCATGGAGCACCAGGACCCAGAGGCTGGATAGCCTAGAGACTTAGGATAGAACCAAACACAACTGGAGGGAAAAATATCAATGAAATGAGGCCTGGTGATATTCTGCTGTACTTATAGATTGCCACCAATCACAATTGTCATCAGATAGGCTTCATCTTACAACTGATGGAAACAGATACAGAGACCCACAGGCAAACATTAGACCAAGCTCAGGAAATCCTACTGAAGAGAGGGAGGAAGGATTGTAAAGCCAGAGGGTTTAAGGGTTTTCACAAGAAAACCCATGGAATCAAGTAACCTGGTTCCTGGGAATTCACAGACTGAACTGACAACCAGGGAGCCTCCTTGGGAATGACCTAGGACTTCTGCATGCATATGACAATTGTGTAGCTTGGTCTTCTTGCTCAACTCCTAACAGTGGAAACAGGGGCTGTCTCTGACTCTTTTACTGGCTTTTGGGACTCTGTTTCTCATATTGGGTGTCCTTGCCCTGCCTTAATACAAGGCAAAGTGCTTAGTCTTACTACAACTTGATATGTCATGTTGTGTTGATATCCATGGGATGTCTGCCCTTTCCTGAAGGAAAATGGGGAAGGAGTGGACTGGAGGTGGGTAGGCAGAGGAGAGATAGAGGGAGGGACTGGGAGGAGAGGAGGGAGGGCAAACTGCAGTTGGGATATAAAATAAAAAATATGTATTAAAAATAAGAAATTCATGACAATTCTAGGCAAACCTGCTTAGCTGATGGGTGTCAGAAATGAAGTCTTATGTTCCTTTTAGACCAGCAGTTCTCAACCTATGGGTCATGATCTCTTTGAGAGTTAACATATTAGGTACCCTGTATGTTACATATTTATAGTTTGATTTGTAGCAAAATTACAGTTATGAAGTAACAACAAAAATGATTTTATGGTTAGAGATCACTATAGCATGATGAACTATACTAAAGGATTGTAGCATTAGGAAGATTGAGAACCACTGAGTTAGACAATACAAATTGCCATGAAATGTGTGTGCGTGTGTACTAAATTTTAGATAGTTTTAAATATATAAACTATCTACAATTTAGTAAATTTTTGACCTCATAATTTTTGTAACAATTGAAGGTGAGATATATTAAAAATATTTGATTCTTAGTAGTGTAGAAATTTACGAGTGCTTGCTGCTCATGCATAGGGTCAGAGTTTGGTTCCCAGTTCCCATACAACAGCCTTTTCCTCCAGCTCCAGATGACCTGATGCCATTTTAAGGATTGTGCAGGCTATGTGTACATACACACACACACACACACACACACACACACACACACACACACATACACAAAAGTTTTAAAATAAATGTTCAAAATGTTTGCTTCTTTATATTAGATCTCAGGTATGATCTAGCATGACAAAATATTTTCCTTTAAGCAAACAGCCAAACCAATCAAAGAGACCAATCAAGAAAGTTGACTCCTGGAAGAGAAAGCCACTGAAAACAAAAAATAATTCTATCTGAGTGCCCAGGAATAACTCAGGATGGGTGTTTGTCAGCATTTGGGCTGGATAGCAGTCTAGGACATAAGAACGTCATCCCACAGGGACAATCCAGAGATAGTTCCTAAAAGGCACAGAATTCCTGGCAAGCCATTCAGGAAGGAAGTAAACCATAATCCAAGCCTAGGAACTGTGGCAAATCTAACTGGATAGACTACCCTTATGTATCTTGGAAGCTAGCCAAGACACATGGTTGGTTCCTGGCTCTGACTTCTGATCTTGCCATATCTAATTAGCCTTTCATCTTTCTTTCTCTTAGAAGACAATTTTTAAGCAGATATTAAGGTATACACAGAAGTAATGGGAAAGTCTGCAGTAACAGCATATTTATAATTTAGGAAGAACCCATACATTATGCAAAACAGTTCTGTTCTTTCCAAACCAAATATGATGAGTGGCAAGAGAAGGCATTCTTGCAGTTCTTTGTGGGAGGCAGAGACTAGAATCACTCAGGACAGCTGGCAGATAGGGATGCAAACTCTATTCCCTCACATCTGCCACTTACTTTCTTGCCTGTCTCTCATCAACTTTGATAGAAGCCAGGCAGGTGGTGGTCACATACCTGGTTGATTGGGGATGGCATTGGTTTTTAAGAGCCAAGTAGATTCATTGGTAGGGCTGGTTCTGAGAGCTCTTTCCTTCTTATCCCTAACTAGTTATACTTCCTTGCCCGTGTGCTACCAGCTGCAGAATTTTGCTGCCATTTTCTGAGAAGAAATACAAATTCAGATGAGAAGGTTTCCATCAGTTACACACAAGATCAATGTTCACTGAAAGAGAAGAATCTCTGCTGTTCTTTGACCATCTCATAATTTCATATCTCAAAGTATGAATTGTGAATTTGTCTCACTGCAAGCCCATCAAGCTTGACTGCTGTACCTACCACACTGGTTCAGTCTCTGTAATCTTAAAAGTTACATTGGCTCATCATAGAGTTTTCTTTGGTTGTTAACTCAGAGTGTTACACAAGTACAAATAACATGAAGACTAGACCTCTATTTTCTTCATCTTAATAACATGCTCAGTCTTGGAGGGTGGTCCCAGGTCTCTTGCCATATTGTGGCCAGTCACGCTGGAATCTCACACCCCAAAATTCATTTCTCTTCATGTGAACACTACTTTAAGGTCTCTGGGAAACTCTCTTGATTCTACATGTTGATGTCCAAGCTTCTCCCTGGCTTTGACACAAGATTTACTACAATATGGGTTATCAAATGGAGAATTAAGGCTTCATTCATCATTTTTTAAAATAGTAAAACAAAAAGAAAGTTATGTACTCTTATACTCAGGCAGAGCGTAATAATCACATTACAAAGTGGAGAAATAGAATACTAAGCCTGAAGCAAAATTGAAATCCACCACAGAAAAAAGTAATTCCCATAGCTCTATTTTCAGTGTGTGGGGCAGACACTGGTGTGCTATGAGCTTCAAAGAGCTTGGATAGTTTTATTCCTGTGGCTTTGCTGACTGTAGCCCACATGGCCACATGGTATTTCTTTTGTCATGAATTCCACAATGATGCCCACAATTTCCCCATCATCCTAATACCTTGAGGTCTCCATTGACTCATCAGCTTCCCCGCCACTCTTCACTTGCCCTCCCAAAGGCTTCCTCTAGGGGTCCTCATTATGCCACATATTGCTCAGTCTCTAAGATCTTCCTTTGAAATCTAGGTGGAAGCCCTTGCCACTGTGTAACTCATACATTCTGAATGGCTTCCAAGCAAGCATTGTTTGAACACCACCATCCTTGGACTGAAGCTGAGGCAACCTCTGATTATCTGGACCACTATCCAAAGAGAAACACTTTGCTTCCGTCCTCACACACATGGCCATCTTCTTAAAGAAAATGCTTTCAGATGAGTGAAGACCTATAACCTTGTACCTAGAATAACAAAGAGTATAGCCAATTCTGAGATACTCAGTTGGCATCCTTCCTGTTGTCCTGCAGCAAAGTACTTGGCTTATCCCTCCAGCAACTCCATTTCCTTAGCTCCAACTTTACATGACTTTTTTTTTTTTTACAAAGTTACATGTTTTAAAAATTATTTCCACTTTGTCTCTTGCTCATGAGTCTCACTGTAAATATGACTAAAAGTAGCTGTAGCCTGAATGCTGGGCTGTCATAAATTTATGAATCTGTTTCCCTGTATGTAATAAAATAATATAATGCCTAACTCACAGGGTTACTGTAATAGTTAAATAAGCAAATATATGCAAAATACTTTAAATAATATCTGATTATGAAAAGAATACCCAATATGTGTGCATGAATTATATATATATACACACACACACACAGACATATATACACACACTGTGTACTCTATATGATAATGCTTTGCTTAATGATTGACTCTAGATAGTGATGGCTTTTAAAGATAATAACAGATATCACACTCATTGTAACATCAAGGCTCAGTGTATCAGTCACATATTTGTTTACCTGTATAATCAAACAATGAGAAAAGGAAGGCAAACTTGTTTGGTTACTGACTGGTAGAGAGATTTATGATAATCCTTACCACCTAGAAATGTCATAGCTCTTGTGACACCACTATCAATTCATTGATCATGTCTTTGTGGTGATGGTTTAAGAATTGTACTATATGTCCAATTATAAAAAAGTAGGGCAATACAATTACATACTGGCATAATATTCTAATAACATAATATTGACTGTGTGGCTGGTTTAGATATTTACTACATTGTATTTTTAAATCACTATTTTAGAGTTTTGATCCTATGTATAAGAAGTTTTATGTAAAACAGTATGCTATATTAAACCTTCAGCAGAATACATATATTTCATATTGCCACATCTCTAGATTACATAGGAGGCTACTTCTAATGACTGACCTACATCACTTTGGAGTGTTTACTTATACCTTCTGATGTTTGGACAATGCCAACATCACCTAGTGACATATTTCCCCATGTGCCTATGTAGTGTCTGACTGTACGAACTCTGCTTACAATTCTATCAGTTTAAGGGCTTCTACTGGCAAAGCTAACTCAGTAACTCAAAGTTCGAAGTTGTGTTACAAACTATGTGTCAGGACTGGAGAGATGGCTCAGAGGTTAAGAGCAATCTCTGGTTGTTCTTCCAGAGGTCCTAAATTCAATTCCTAGCACCCACATGATGGCTTACAACCATCTGTAATGAGATCCAGTCATTACAGTGCCCTTTTCTGGCATGCATAATAAATAAATACATAATAAATAAATAAATCTTAAAAAAGAACTATGTGTCTATTTTCCATATTTCTGTATTTACCCAAGAAATATACAAATCATCACAACTAAAACCAAACTCACAAGAACTTTGACAATCAGCCTATTCTCCTAAATTGTACTTCATCTCAGTTGATGGTATTTCTGTCCACTGAGTTATCAAATTAGAATTCTTGATGTCTTTATCTGTTTTTATTTTCCTGTCACTGTCCATGGTCAATTTTGAACTAAGGACTGGATATTGGTTTTCAAAATATTCTTTTCTTTATTCGTTAATTTTTATTTTTATTATAAAATATACAGAAAATAAATGAATAATTAAAGAAATACATATTATATAGCCAATTCTTGAGATCAAAACATCAATTTAACCATCTCCCAGTGGACTATTCTCTCCTCATCTTTTTCTTCCATCCCCTTTCTCTTCTCTCTTCCTCTCTCTCTCTCCCTTCTTCAATTTTGCTTTCTTTATGGCAAATGCCCAAGATTAAGGTTAAGAACAAACCTCACATTTCCTGGGCCACTGTGAACCCCAACCCCTGCCATGAACTAATGTAACACACTGAACTTATTCTCTCTGTTCTGAATACTGAGCTCTAACTGCAGGCCTACTCATTTCTGTCTCTGTCTTTAAGCTGTGTGTTTTTAATGAATTTTCACCTGTACATGTTGTGGTACCTGTCACAGGTGAAGCAACTGTGTAGGCTTCTATCCACAGCGTTGTTTATTCACTGCATTGGTATACTTTCTATCTTTTTGCATATAGGCATTTCTTTGTTTTGCTGGCTGTTTGTTGTTAGTTGGCATATTAACTCA
Organism: Onychomys torridus; assembly: GCF_903995425.1. Classification (NCBI taxonomy): domain Eukaryota; kingdom Metazoa; phylum Chordata; class Mammalia; order Rodentia; family Cricetidae; genus Onychomys; species Onychomys torridus. Next base: position 9,589,291 of record NC_050451.1, on the reverse strand, counting down.
CAAACATTGTCATAATTGATTGACACTTTTCTTGGAGCAGACAAAGTGACAAGCATCATTTGAACAAAGTCAATGTGATTAATGGAAACCTTTCTAATGATATCTGTATATATATAACACATATATGTAAAATTAAAGAAAAAGAGGCCATTAATTTGAGAGAGATAGCAAGGGAAAGTACGTGGGAGGGTTTGGAGAGAAGAAAATGAAGGGATCAGTAATATAAATAGTGTAAGGAGAAAGTATATTCTACAAATATATAAATATCCTGATTATTACTAGAGTTTTCAGTATTGTGTTTTTCTGTGTTAAATACAGTTTAATTATGACTCATATTTTGTATAATTGATATAAAATACATTCTACATAAAGCATATAATTTGACAAATTTTACAGATGTTCACCCTTGAATCTATCAGTATTACCAATCTAATGAACGTACGGATCATTTCCCAAATCCACTTAAGTCCTCTATCGTCATTCCTCAAGGCTCTCCCTACTATCTCTCCTTATTCCCAAGAGCAACCCCTGAGTATAGGGTCATTAGTGTGCTATGTCTAGAAGTAAATGTGAATGGGGATCTTCTGTACATAATTTTTCAGCCAGGTTCTTTTATTCATCACAATTATTTAAAATCTGTTGCATGTAAATTAACTAATTCCTTCTTATTGCTGAGTGGTTTATTCAGAAAATTTAATAAAACAGTTGACTTTTCTGTATTTTCTTCTTCTTTAACCAGATTTCAATTTTTCTTCAAATTTGTATAATTATTTTCTTTATACCATTTCTTTGTATAGTTCAAGCTGTTATGTGTTTGAGATCTTTCCTGTGCCTCTGCAGTCCTGGGATTACAGACATTATTCTTTGTAAGATTATGCTCTCAAATATATTTCTCTCTTTTTTAAAACTTTCATTGAGTCTTTGTGGATTTCACATCATGCATTCTGATCCCACTTATCTCCCCCTCTCCTTTCATCTGCACTCTGCCCTTGCAACCTCCCCACAAATTCAAAACCAAATTTAAAAGAAAAACTAAAAACCAAACAAAGAAACAGAACAAAATAAAGAAGAATCTTGTGGAAGCTATATTGTGACCCACTGAGATAGACAGCATTTACCTTTTCTTCCAGACATGTTTACTTGCAAGTGTTCATTGCCATGGGTCATTGGTCTGGCTCAAGGCCTCTGGTTTCTGCTACACTACTACTGATACTAGCCCTGCCCCACATCAGCCACAGCACACAGGAGAGCTGCCTCTGCCCCTCTTCCTTATGTCCCCTACAGCAATTGGGAGAGAGCACCCTGTACCTTGCCTGGGCAAAACAATAGCGCTGGCTCTGGAGATATGAGTGAGAGAGACCTAGAGCAGAGGGCCCAAGAGCAGAACTGGCTCTGCTCCTGTCTGTAGGGCATTGGGTGAGGAAACGGAGGCAGTGCTGGAGAGCTCATCTGGGTAGTGATAATGAGGGAAAGCTAGAGACCTGACCAACCCAACTACCACCCAGGCCCAGAACCAGGGCTACAAGTTGGCCCACCCCAGCATCCACAGAATCTATGAACTGTTGAAGCAGGTGAAGGGGACAAATCTGTAGATCCAAAACAACAAAGATCTCCCCGACACAGGACAACAACAGGATATTACATATATTTCTAATGTTGGACATTTATTGCAAATCTTATTTAAATATGTTGCTTTTTCTGTCTTTCACTCTTGTTATGTGTTTTGGGTTGTATAGTTTGTGTGTTTGCATTTTTTTAAAACCTCTAATAATAGCAGCAAAATTTCTTTGCTTTAAACCTATTGAAATTCTTGATGTGTTTGAGTTTCTTTGCTCCACAGAAGAGTGGCATTTCTGTCAAGTTGAAAGATTTTCCTTTGTTGTAATTTACTTGAATCACTGCCATTGATTAATTTGGAACTATGTTTTGCTGTACTTAACCAAGAACTTTTAATTGCTTTCAGTGATTAGATTAATCAGATTATCTAGTTCCATAAACCACCTAAAATATGTGCCTGTGCTTTGGTTTGTTTATGTAAGTAACTACTTGCCTGGTGATTCATTTATGTGGCAAGTATGCAATTATGTAGTAAAACCCCACTTAGTGTCTTATACCCTCTCTTCACTCAGTGCATTTTATGCTTACTGTTGATATTATCAAGCATCTTTTCAATATTAACCTTGTGTTTCACATACTATATGGCAGTAATATATTTATGCTTTCTATATGATAAAGATTTAATAAACTAAAGCTTTCTAGTAATCATTAGTCTTTGTTTTAGATGTCATATTTAGTGTAACATAAATATAACACATAATTAATGTTTTTCTTTTTTAGTGATGACTTATATTGAAATATTTATAGTATTTTCTTTAATGAGTCAAAACTTTGGAGACTTACTTAAAGGTATTATTTATTCTGCCCTTTACACTTGGTACTCTCATGTTACTATATGTTTGTGTGTTCATTTCAACTTTAACCCAATAATATATTGTTTAATTTCTAGTAGCTGGTTACATTCTGTTTAAAAAACATTTAACTATTCAGATCATCAAAAATCTTCCCTTTCATACTGTATGCAGCTCTAAGCAAGTGCTGCTCCCGGCTTCTCATTGGAAGCACATACAGGGTCCAGCTAATTTATCTCCTCTCTGTCTCTTGTGTCTCCATCTTCTAGGGTGAAACACAGAGTAAGACAACACTGTGGTCTGATCCTATGCTTACTAACTGCAAGGAAAACTTGACCACTTACTCTACTTTTATTTCACTCCCTCTAAGTATTCTATTAACTTATTCATTTAAATTTTGTTTTTAGTTTGATATAGGTGACAATGGATAAGCTAGAAAAAGACATATACACCAAAAGGACTATGAAGGTGGAATCCTTCATAAAAATCAGCCCACTGTATAAGAAATGTTGTAAATTTGATATGATATATTTCAACAAAGTTCCTTGTTTAACAAATTATTGCTCTATTCTGGTAGATATAGATTAGGCAAATTGCCTGCAGCTTGACTTTTCACTACTCACAGGGTCCGCAAATTTTCTTAGACCTTTCCCTCGGGAAATGGTTTGGCTACATCTGAACTCAGCAGGTTCCCCATAAATATCTAGGTGTCCTTCAGTCTTTGTACTCTGTAGTCTGCACCTGTCTCACCTCATAGTCTCAAACTCAGCCTTGGTATTGCCTGTGTGGGGAGAGACTGTGGCATCTGTCTCTGAAAACAGCATATTGTCAATATTTAGAGCATAAAGCATTTTGCTCAATACTTCCATAGCAGACCAAAGACTGTCCTTATGTTGACAATAGCCTTGTGAAATTTGTAGATCTTCTAAATCAAGCAAAGTGAACTAATTCATGAGAGTTGACCAGAATTCATCATTTTGAATGATATCTAATCTTATTATACATTTTTCTTTATTTGCTAAATCAAAAATGAGAAATTGTTCATCTTTTCAAGTCAAGCCATGTCTCCTCAATCACATGCAGGCTAGAGGAAGGTCCTTGGGGCCCATGAATGCAGCCTGAGAACTGGATAGTCAGGCTCAGTGGTTGAGGGAGAGGTTTACTGATGTGTGACGAATGTATGTTATTACCATCTTCTAGTTCTAACTCATGTAGTGCCCTTAGTGTCATGTCTTTGCTGGTATCTAGGCCTTTAAAGTGGGGTCCTGCCATTATCAGGCTCTCAGTTTGTTAGGAAAACTCCTATGTTGCCTATGCAGATTCAAACCTATGGAATTCCTACCTATATTTCCCTCTTGTCAGTCCTTTACTTGTGTAAAGATGTTCTCATGGACGCTTCTTTGATTGGGTTCTACTTTTCTTATCTAATTCCTTTTCTGTTTAGGAGACTATAGCTAGGAATAATTGGAAATGCAAATGTTTTTGTGGGTTCTTGGTATTAAATTCTTGAAGAAGTCAGACGCTTACCAATCGTGTCTCCTTTCTCCTGATGTCTGGCCTGCATAGACCTTCACAGTTCCTCTCCCTTTCTGCTGATAGTCACAGTCTAGACATCTTCCAGTGAGACCAAACTGCTCTGATGTATTCATACTCTTGTACAAAGGTTGTCACATGTCTTCTATCCTACTATCTTTCATGTATCATGCTTCAAGTAAGTATGACATCATGTATGAAGACTTCTTTATCATTTAACCGCCCTAAATCCTGATTGGAGACCCATGTGCATCTCAGTCCACTACACTGCAGTTGTCTTTGAGGTCTTCACACCCACTCCTTCTTTAGTCTAATCTTTTCATTAGCACATAGATGGAATTCATATCATTATTCATGTGATATTGGGGAAATCAAAATGCTAAGTTTCACCTTGTATCCTTCATCCAAACAAAGTGATAGAGTGGTGTGCAACTGATAGAGGGGACATGGAGACAACGAGAGGAACATTTTAAAAGTCTTAACTTAACCAAGTACTGAAAGGGAGTAGAAAGACTCAAAGTGTTAACTATTTTCTGCTAAAAATCAAAAGTTTTATTGTGAGCATGGTAAAAAAAAAAAATACCCATAAAGCCACCTCAGAAGTTCTGAATCAGGAAACCCTCACATTCTAAACTGTCCTAAACTAAAGGGTAAGATTCTCTTTCAAAATTAAAAAAAAAAAAACCAAAACTCAAAACATCCAAGTACACAAAACTGTGGCATTGAATGAATTAAGGAACATTCTATGTTGAAAGGAGATCAAATCTATGTGGAGTTAACATATGATTGAATTATCTCCACATGTCACAGCATAGAATAATTTATCTGGTTAATTTTCACAGAAAGATTATGCAGTGTGCTGTGCTATTCTTTTCATTCACATATGAGTTGGTGAGACTTAGCCAAAGGTGGTTAATCACTCCAGGTCACAAGATGTGAGAAAAGCATGATGGGAGTCTAACCTGTGTGAACCCAGAACGTTCACTCTTCACCACTACACTGAGCTTCCTAGAATATGCCATAATGCTTCCTTATGCATATCTTTTGAAGGGAGAATTTGACAAAAATCTATATAAGTGCACTCAATGCAGTAAGAATATATTGTGTAAAGCCTCATAGGATTTCCCTGTCCCCAAAGAACTTTGGATACACGTCTAAGGCTTAGATATATCAGAGCTGAAAGAATATTAGACTTTCAATTTCAAAAGGAGAGCCATAAAGCCCAAGGGGCAGGAGATGGAGAGGTAGTGATGGAGGCAAGCTAGAGAAGAACACAGTATAGAAAGCCAGAGCCCAGGGTAAGCCAGATCTTCTTCTCATTCAACTTCTGCTTTGTATCATCTGGCTCATTCAGTTAATATTTTATCCACATTTGTTCAACATTGGTATGTTCCAGGAACTATTACTTCTGTCACAATTCGAACAGCCTCTTATATAGAGTGGTTATAGTAGTTTTTGTCAGGAACGATGTTTGAAAAGATTAAGTGGGATGTGCACTAAGGTACAACTGAGGGACCTTTTATGGTGGTTTCTGGACCCCTTACCAGCTGTCCCCTATCAGGGACGGTGTATTGGCTTAGTGATTTATGGAGAGACTTTTTAAAAAGGGTTATAAATCAAAGGAGGACAATATAAGGAGAATCCTGAAGCTGGAATGCAGGGTAAAATTTGAGGCAAGACTCTGGATCAAGGACAGACATACAAATCAACTGAGGGGCCATTGGATTCAGGGTGGAAGATGCTTCTAGTTTCTCTCTGATTTTTCTTTATGTTAGCACTATTTTATAGAAGAGATGAAGCAACAACAGGGGATACGGAAGTATTAAATAACTATGAGACAGATTAAATGTTCCTTTCCTGAAGGGACAGGCACCTGGGCCCTTGACTGTCTCCATTTTGTGTTACAAAAATAGGTTTTCATTTAATTCCTAGCTGAAGAATACAGAATCCTAATGACCCCTCAATTTAGGTGAGTTTGGTGGCACATGCAAATCATTCCAGATCTACCTAGAATGCTCCAGGCTAGCCTGGGTTACATAGCAAGAACTTGTCTCAAAGGAAAATAAAAGGAATTAGCTTTTGTAGGATATAGAATTCCTACCCATTAGGAACATGGATAACTACATTACTTTGAGTTATGCAGTAAGAAAAGCCTTTTGCATGTTTTCTTTGCAGATCAACTTGAGCCCAGAATGCCTCCATTTCTGCTAAATGTGTTAAAGTGAGTAAAAGATGCTAAATTTTTAAGTGAATAAAAGTTGCTAGTCAACAAGAAGAGCATGAGTGTCTCTCTTTAGAATGTTTCTCTCCCTGTTGGAACCTTAGCATAAGATCACAGTTGCATCTCTGTTTGTAAAATTGAACATTTACTAGCATCGAAGCGTGATCTGTGTGGATGCCTAGAGTCTGAGGACAGGAACTTTTCTCACTCCTATATTTCTGAGAGGATTTTCTTCTGAGAATGTTCTTGACTTTCTGCCACACCATTATTCCATCAGTTAAGGTGACTTGGTTTACCTAGGTAGGATGCAACAGCCATCAACCCATGTTTCCCAGTGGACCTGGGCATAGTTAGCCAAGACCTTGAGCATGGGTGAGTTCTCATTGTCTATATTTTCTCCAAAGTCAGTAGGAGTTAATGACTTGTGTAAGTATATCTCCAATCTGCCTACAATATAGCATACGGTTCCCTCCCCCAGCTCTGTAGATGTCTCAGACCAGGTTGTTTCTGGAGGTGGGGGCAACATTCCTATGTATTTTAGGATGTGTGGTTGCATCTTGGCTTCTACTTACTAAATGTCATTTCATTTTCATAGTTGTGATAACCAAAGAATGTCTCCCGACATGAGCAGAATCACAATTTCCCAGCTTTATTGAAAGCTACTACTCTGTATGATGCAGAGTCATCAGATCATTGGGGCCTTCTGACAAATCATGACCTCTAATTCATCTTCATCCCAAACACTGATAATGTTTTGACTCCTACTCTCTTCACTCCTCTTAACAGCTTAACTCGTCCACACACAAAAATGAGTACTTTCAGAGACCTCAGAGGTCTCAGTGGGGGATAAACCTCTGTTACATGAATGCTACATACCTGAGATAATGACTCCTTCCCTACTATATGGAAGGTGACAAAACAAAATTCTGGGTACTTCTACTGACCAAGTAGATAGATTTGAAGGGACTATCCAACTTATAGTCTCAGTAAGGTAGCCAAAAGTAAGTACCAACTCTAACAGGCTGGCAACCTCAACTCAGCAGCCAGTTTATATAGGTAGAACAGTTGGCTGTAGACTTGGCTTTTTTTTTTTTTGAAAAGCAGAGAAGATATTTTTGCAGCTGGTAAAGTTCCATGCACGGCTTCTTTGTGTAGTGAAAAGCCAAGCCAAGATCAGGCTGTAGAGTTTGGACTGGATTTTCCCGAGGCTCTTTGTAAAACACAGCCCATGTTCCGGCCTGGGCATCACCCATGGGCACCATGCCCCCAACAGGCTTGATCCACAGAGCAGAAAGCCTTAGTTTTCAGTTTTGCTGCAGCAGCAGCCCTTCAGGCTAATTAATAAATCATCAACACATTTGTGGTGTGAAAAATGAAATATTTATGCTCGCCAGAGTAATATTTCTGTCTTGCAGCCCCATGCTCTGTTGATGCCTGATGGAGGATGAAGTAAATACCAGCTGGTGTAGAATGAGTGGAATATAATTACTCTCTACAAAGTTAAGTGAATATTAAAACATAGAAGTCATAGATGCTGGCACTTGTCCCACCCTAACTCTGCTGCCCAATCAATGGCTTCCTGACCTGATGTTTCTCCCTGGCCTGATGTTTGGATCCACATGAAGCTTCCAGCAGGATCTCAGTGAAGGGCTTGATTGTGAATAATATAAATGCAGCTGGTCACAGAAAGCTGGGAAATATGAAAGTTGACCTCTTCAAATGGAGAGATTTTCCAGATGCTAGCAGAAGGGGAAAAAAAGGAGACTATACACAGTGTGCCTTCTCTGAAAGTTATAAGCTGGTTGACCTTGATCAAGGTGAAAGTGAACCTTTGTACTTCAGATTGCATCCTTTTTTTTTTTTTTTTTTTTTTTTTTGGTTTTTGAGACAGGGTTTCCCTGTGTAGCTTTGTGCCTTTCCTGGACCTCACTTGGTAGACCAGGCTGGCCTCAAACTCACAGAGATCTGCCTGGCTCTGCCTCTCGAGTGCTGGGATTAAAGGCGTGCACCACCAATGCCTGGCTACAGCTTGCATACTTTATAATGGGGTAATTCTGAACCCTGTGATCAGAGAATGCTGCCTCAGAAGTTAATTACCAAAGTGCTAGCATGAGTGAAGGTGGAGATGAAATTCAAGAGCAGCCAATCAGAGACGAAGTTAATGGTTCACATATGTCAATATGTCAAGGTGATGGCAATGACATGCAGAAGACCTCACTCAGCAATAGCCAGGCCTGGCAAGTGACTCTGGAGCATTGAACACTTGATCAACCTGCACAAATGTGCATGTTCACACTCACATTCATTTCTTCAGCACACAATGGATACTCTATATTTTTCCATGACAAGTTTCAACTTGTGTGAAAATAATGACTTAGAACAATTTTACTTAAAATATTTAAGTATTCACTTGTCACTCACCCCTATATGCTTGTGATTTTAAAACATGTGTAATTATGCCCCTGTCTCATAGGAGGCACTTGCCAATGTCTGGAAATATGTTTGGTTGTCACAACTTTGGGAGTAGAAGATGCCAGGGAGGGTGGATGCTCCTAAACATCTACACTGCACAGACATAATCCCTTGACAAAATAACTCTGCAAGTTAAATGTCAAGGTTCAGATGGAAATGCCAAGATGAAGCAGAGAGACACTGCTCTGGAGTATTTTATAACATAGTTGAGATATATTTTTTTAATAGCTGCAACTAATCAATGATAAGGTTGTTTTTAACAATGCCAGGATGTACCCTGGCCCTTAGGAGTGTGAATCTGTGTAAGTATTTTCAATATAAGTTCTTGGGCCCAGAATTGCTAACATGATTGTGCACAGTTAATATTTGAATAGTGCCACCACATTCTAAACAGTTTCCTGGGATGATAAAATGACTTAGGAGATCAAGTCTCCAGCAACAGTGCCACACAAGGTGAGTTCAATACTGAGAGCCCACATGGAAGAAGAGAGCTGACACATGCAATGTATCTACATGTATGGTGGGGCACACATGTGCCCCTCAAAATCAAATAAATAAATAAAATGTAAAGGCAAGAAAAAATATGAAATGAACTTCCTTAACTTATCTGTCAAAATGCAATCAGCGTTACCTACTTCCTGAACCATAACTGATGCTGTATATTATCCATCTTTCTCACCTTATTGTTTAATTTGTGTCCTATGATGTAAATAAAACCAGGCTGTTAATTTTCATTTTGCTTTTTTTCCCCATGTCAAATGTGTCATCCATATTGCTTATCCATTTTCTTTCTGATTAGTCTCCTTTTCTTCTTACTGAGCTGCAGCAGTCATCTCATACACTTGATATGAATGATTTTATGCTGAACATGGAAGAGCCATGTTTCCTCTGCCTTATCCTACTACCTAGAAAGTTTAGGAAAGTGGGACTATATGGATGTTGTAGTAGTTGGGAAATATTTCATTTTTGATTGATTGATTTTGGCCAATTGGTGTTATTGGGGGGCTAAGTAGGTACTGTGGGAAAGGACTAGGAAGCTGTCCTTCCTTGCCTGTCAGTGGCTCACTCTACATGTAGATGATACAGAATTTGTATACTGACATTTTAAGAATAATATTTTGAGATTGTAATATGATTACAACATATTCCCATTCCCTTTCCTCACTTCAAACTCCTCCATGTACTCCCCCTAACTCTCTTTCAAATTCTTGACCTCTTTTTTTATTGTTTTACATACACATACACACAATGTTTAGACTATGTAATTTTACTGAAATGTGTGTTTTCAAGACTTACAATTTGGTGTTGGATAGCCATTTGGTGTGTTCTTCCTGGGAGAAAGGCAATTTCATCTTCTCTAAGCATTTTTTAGTTCCTCGCAGTTCTCTGTTCAGGGCTGAGGCCTCATCAGCTTTCCCCCACTCACTTTACCAGGTCTTTTGGTGTCATCCCTGTTCAACCCGAGTTTAGGCAGCCATGTGGTGAGACCGCATCAGTGTAGCTTCTGCAATTTCTAGAGGACACATTCTCCCCACAAACTTCCTGTCCCGCTGGCTCTTTCACTCTTTTCTCCCATATCTCTGTATTCAGGAGACAGTTGTGTGGCTGGGTCTATTTGAGAGGCCCCTGGCAGTGGGATCAGATCTATCCCTGGTTCATGAACTGGCTTTCTGAAGCCTATTACCTGTGGTTGAACACCTTGCTCACCCTTAATGTGGCAGGGAGGAGCTTGGTCCTGCCTCAACTGAATGTACCAGGCTTTGCTGACTCCCCATGGGAGGCCTTACTCTTTTGAAGGTGAGGATGCAAGGTGGTTCCAGAGCAGGGAGGCTGAGGATGGAGGAGCAGGAGGAGGGATGAGAAGGGGATTGTGGTTGGTATGTAAAATGATTAAAAATTTTTTAATTAAGAAAAAAGAAAAAGAAACAAAAAGGAAGGAAGAAGGTCCCCCATCCATGTTGACATGTCAGCTAATGTCACTGTTCAGTTCTTGTTTGAGTAGCCATATTGTGGAGATGAAGAGGTACAGGGAAAGAAGAAGTTCTGGGAGAGGAAGAATTAGTCTTCCTCAGCAGTGGGTCTCCTAAAATACCATGTGATCATCCCTAAAAATTTATACATGTAAGTAACACTAAATGGACTTAACAAATTGTATTTGTGTGTTCGTTCGTATATGTGTTTGCATGTATGTGTGTGCTGTGGATATCGCTCTGTGTAAATAAAGTTCTGATTGGCCAGTGGCCAGGCAGGAAGTATAGGTGGGACAAGAGAGAAGAGAATTCTGGGACATAGAAGGCTGGGGGGAGACACTGCCAGCTGCCGCCATGAGAAGCAACGTGTAAAGACACTGGTAAGCCACAAGCCATGTGGCAAAGTATAGACTAAGAGAAATGGGTTAATTTAAGATAAAAAAAAGTAGATAACAAGAAGCCTGCCACGGCCAAACAGTTTGTAAATAATGTAAGTTTCTGTGTGCTTTCTTGGTTGGGTCTGAGCGACTGTGGGACTGGCAGGTAGAGAGATTTGTCCTGACTGGGCCAGGCAGGAAAACTCTAACTACATGTGTGTGTGTGTGTGTGTGTGTGTGTGTGTGTGTGTGTGTGTGTGTTGTATCACAATAATAATTTTAAAAAGAGGCAATCAATTTGAGAGGAAGAATCACTGGGGAAGCATTTAGGGGGAGGAGATAAAGCAGAGAAACGATATAAATACAATATATATGAAATTTTAAATAAATAATAAAAAATCAAGGAATTCATGATAGTATTTTTCCTTCATTCACTATTATCTGTTTCTGTGGAACACTAAGTCCAACAACAGCAGGAGGCATATTACAAGCTCTCTTATTGCCCATCTTGACCATGAAGAAGAAAGCATGTGTTTCTAGATCATTGCTCCAGCACAGATCCCCAGGACTGGAGAAGCAGACTTTCCACATCCTCAATAGCATGGGCCCCACAGGCCTATCAAAGTTGGCCAGGGCCTGTCTAACTAGGTTGACCATATAGCAGAGAGAAGCAGAAAGACAGGAAAGACAAACCAGGTACGGGCAGACCTGCTCCTGAGAGGAAAAGGAAATTCTTCCCACCTTTACTGATAAGAGAAATCATATCATACACCACAGGGGAAGTGAGGAGAGAGAAGGAGGCCAAGTGTGGTATGGAAATGTTGACTGGAAGGAAAAGCAGAGATGAAGACACAGGCTGACTGCTCCTCTGCTGTAAATGTTCCTCTGAGTCCTGTAAAGTGTCTGCTCATTCATTCCTCTGCCATCTTGCTTTCAAATGCTTGTCTACCTGCACATTCTTCTTTTCCACACCATCTCTACTGTTCTGCAAAACATTATTTCCTCCCTCTGTCATTGGTGCTGATCACTGTTGACCGTGTGGTAGCTCCTCTTCATGTCTTTGAAATTCTCACATCTCTTCCTATGGCTTCACTTTATAACCCTTGTCTTCATCCTTCGGCTTTCACGTGGACCCATGAGGATTCATGACGCTTTGTGCCTCTGCTTTGTCCACATCCTGTTTCTCTTTAACTAACTCCATTTCTTCTTTACATCTGCAGAGATGCTCTACGTTCCCTCCCCACCATTGTAAATCTTTCTTTACAGCTGTCTTTAAATCTCTCTGTTCCCTCTTACTGTATAAATGCTCGTATTCTCTAGACTACCACCCTCAAATGTCTTCTCTTTCTCTGTGTATGTCTAGGAAATGCATGATTTCACCAGTCAACTATGTACCAACAATTCCAAAATGTGTATCTTCTTATCTAAACTGCACACATTCACACCTGTGTTTGCAATGCTCTGTGCATATTTATACAGAGTTGTCATGATGCCATTTCAAATACCACACTCCTAAACCCCACTTTACTTTCTATATTTGTCTCTGTTAATATAATTAGCATCTGTTCAATTAAAAACCAAGACATTACCCATAATGAAGTTCTACCTATTTTTTTAAATTATAGGTTTTATTACTATTTGACTAATGCTACTTAAAATATTCTCTTTTTGTTGTTGTTGTTTTTTCTGTATATCTTTGTGCCTTTCCTGGATTTCACTCTGTAGACCAGCCTTGAACTCACAGAGATCTGCCTGCCTCTGCCTCCCGAGTGCTGGAATCAAAGGCGTGTGCCACCACTGCCCGGCTAAAATATTCTTTAAAACTCAGAATGTAAGCATGTCTCCTGATGCACTGGCTGAACAATACATATATTTAAACATTAAGTTAGATGTTTTGTGTAGGTTTCTTGGGGTCATATTAACATTTAATTTGGTAAAGTCTGAGTATGGTTAGTTGCCTTGTGAAATATGATGGGTCCCATCCAATCAGTTGAAGGTCTTAATAGTTCAAGCACAATGTCCACAGAGCAGAAAGTATTCTATCAGCAGTCTGATTTTTTTTTGTTGTGGTTGGATTGCCAATCTTTCCTGGATCTTCAGCCTGTGAACACAACTTTTCAAAGGTCTCATAACCATGCCAGGCAATTTTTACCATTTTACATCATATATCTGAGTATTTACTTTTGTACCTTGTTGATCTATTTCTCTGGAGAACCATGGTATACAGGGTTCTCTAATTATTTATTTTTAAATGAGGCAATTCACAATTTGTATGCATAAAAGAAAAAACAATAAGATAAATAATCAAACAAAAATAGCCAAAGAAAACACCTTCAATTAGAAAAACATACAAAGCCAACACTTACACGAGTATGCAGTGAAAACACAGCCAAGCTCCTGTCGTTCTGCACCTACAGCACATTTTTTGGTGTGTCCTGGCTATGTTACGTCTTGGTCACCCATGTTGGAATAGTCTTGAATTTTTTTGTGTGTGTGGCATTTTTCAGCTTGCTCAATTTTGATGTGACCTTACCTTTGCTCCAGTGACACTCTGTCTCTACTTTTTATCCTGGTTCCATGTTTAATGATAATTACTTATGTTTATGTTGCCCCAAAAGATTTGACCCCCTCAAACACTGGCCCTGACACCTTTGTCGAATGAGATATTGTAGCATGAATCTTAAATGGTCTTATTAATAAAAACAAACCCAGAGCCAGGTATTGGGGTGAATGCTGGAAGATTAGAGAAGCAGAACAAACCACAGCCACCTCACCTTGCCAATTCCTCAGCTGGTCCTGTTTGCTCAGACTGGAAGCCTCTGAGTCCTCATCCAGAAATGAATCTCAGCTGAACTGCTTCTCGAAAGCCTGAAGCATACCCAGCTCTAGTTCCTGGTCCTCGTGCCTTAAATACCTTTCTGTTTTCTGCCATCACTTCCTGGGATTAAAGGCCTGAGTCACCATGCCTCGCTGTTTCCAATGTGGCCTTGAACTCACATAGATCCAGAGGGATTTCTGCCTCTGGAATGCTAGGATTAAAGGCATGAGTGCCACCATTTTCTAGCCTCTGTATCTAGTGGCTATTCTGTTCTCTGACCTCAGAGAAGTTTATTAGGGTGCACAATGTTTTGGGGAACACAATACCACCACAAGATATCTTTACTCCGTAGCTAGCTTCTCCCATTAAATTCTTCCTATGCACAGAATCAATATAATCAATCCCTTTGGTAGAGATCAAATTCTGCACCCACCTCTCTGAATCCCTGGCCTTCAGGCATTCGCTGCCCCCTCAGCAACTACTATACTCAAGGGTTGTTCTGACTGCAAATAGAAAACCTAAGGTGGTAAGAGTGGCTGACTCCTGGCCATCGCAGATCCCACATCCTGCTGATGTCCCCTTAGACCAACCAGAGTAATCACTAGGATAAAACACAAGCAGAAGGTGACTTTGTGGGAAATGCTGCTTTTTGCCTTGTTGACAATAACAGTTTCAGATTGTTACACAACCTCTCATCCTTCCTTAAGCATTGTGGAAATGACCAAATTATTTCATCATAGATCAGCCCTTAGTGAAGACAAAAATAATGTACTTCTCTTCTGGGTCCCTAGGGTGAGCAAAATGTAACAGATAAATCAAGGCACAGTACTTAGTAGCTATCAGTACATGTTGCCTTCCATTGAGTGGTGTGATCAGAAATTGCTTAGCTTGGCTTACTTGAATTAAAAGAGAAACAGATATGAATTTTAAAGGTTTCAGATGGGTTTTATTTTTTTGCTCTAATATTACAAAGCTACTGGTTATCAGTCAGATTCTTAAGATACTCCATCTAATGTAGTAATCTAAGTTTCCCACTTTTTATAAAATCTTGGGCAATTATTTTACTTCTATAGTTTCAATTTTCTCATCTGAAAACATCCTCCTCATATTGTATGTGAACTAAATGAATTAAATATGTCACCGTAAGAAGTCCCTCAATAAAATGGCTGTTGAATCCTAAATTTTCCATACTTTCTCTGTTACAGGCAATCAGGGTTCTCTTTTTCCCCCCTTGACTATGTGGTAACTTTGCCAAAACACTCAGACTAGATTAACCTTGTAGTAATAAAGAAAAACAGCAAGCTAATTGGGAAGTTTCCAGTAGCAAACTTTCTATTAAAATTTGAAATGGTACAAAAACAATATGACCACAATAGCCTATTTCTCTTTTATGTGCAAGCCAAAGGTGAGCATCGTGTTTCCCGTTCGCAGCCTATGCTGTTTGCTTCCAAAGAAAAGACAATTTAAGTGCCTGTTATTAGAGTCTGTCAATAAATTCCAGAACCTACACAAATCACACTCAGCTGATTGACAGCTACAAATTAATTTTGCTTTCTTAAACAACTATCCAGCCAAATGTTCTTGCAGCTGACAAGCCTCACTGTGTGCTCTCCTCGCTTGGTGGAGCCTGCTGCACCTGCCATCATGTAGTGCAAATTATTTTCACTTTATAACTCAGCCTCTTAATAGAAAGACAGTACAGTTTATTAACACATACATGGGCAATACAACTCTGCTGTTTCCAGTTCTGTATGTTAACAGAATATAAGTATACATGCTTAAAGAAGTTCCTGGCAGGAACATTGGCCTCACACTCATAGGAGGCTAGTTCAGCTTAGTTTATGAATTTTTTACCTGAATTCTTTGGTGATAGCTGACCAAACATTGTGTTAAGCATTGGAGTTGAAAAGAAAATGTCAGTGAATTCCCCCATATAAAGATGTCGCAGTCTAAGAATAAGAAAAACACAAATAATTTATTATAATAATAGTTATATATTAGTTAAGGTTCTCTAGTAAAACCCCAACTAGAGAACTTATATGGATATACACATACATTGGAATGACTTGCAGACTGCAGTCCAATGATGGCTAGTTATAAATGTAAAGTCCAAGAGTCCAGCAGCTGCTCAGTCACACAACGCTGGGTGTTTCAGCTGGTCTGCTGGGATTTCAAAAAGAAATGGATGTGTTGATGGATCTCAGAGCAATCAGGCAAAGAGCACACCCTTCCTTTTTCCATTGTCCTCATATAGTCCTCCAATGCAAGGTGTGGCCCAGATTAAGGGTGTACCTTCCAGCCTCAAGATCTGGATCAAAGGCATATTGTCATCCTACCTCAAAATCCGGATCACAAGTGTGCCCTCCATTTCTGGATTATAGTTTATTCCAGATATAGTCAAGTTGCTAGCCAATAGCCATCACAAGCTATAAAAGACAGTGAAGATATAAATGTGTGGTGAATATTTTATAAGCAGAAGTTGGGGTGTGAAAATCTTCCTGAGAGAGACTACTCACTTGTTGGTATTTCTTCAAGTGAGTTACATCACACATCCAATCATGCTTTTAATATTGCAGCAAGCTCCCATGCATTTTGCATCATATGCAACATATATATATATATATCCAACAATGGTATTACCATCCAGTTCAACATATCAGATGGAGCTTCTCAAGCTCTGAAAAAGACTTTATAGTCAATACTTCTCATCTACAAGGTATAACTATCGTTTTACCACTATGGAGTCATTTTGCATGTTTTTAATTTCTTGTACATAGATTCATTTATGACATGCTCTCTCTCATAACTGGCTTTTTAAGGTGAATGTGCATCTAGAAGAATCAAATGTATAGAATGTGCATTTTCAGTCTTTTGTTGCTATGGAATATCCCTTACTGATGCCGACGTTTTCAGAATGTGTTTGCACTGCTCAGAGAGGACCAGGTGGGAAGAAAGAGAGTATATATTGGGGGGGGGGGTAATTGTAGAAATTTTATATGAATTTGTGGTGGATATGGGGAGATTGAGGTTGAAAAATTTATTGATAATTTGCAAAGGATATAGATGTATTGGAGGAGCTTGATGATCACCTTCCCCTGAAATCATCAGAGGTATTTAAACCTGAACTATGACATGATCAAATGATGTGTTAGACACATTGTTGTGTCAAGTGTAGGGTAGCAATTAGAATCCAGACTCAAAAAAATCAAACAAACCAAAACAGAGGGAAGGCCATTATAATAACTCAAGCAGCTTGATTTGGAGTCATGAGAGGGAAGCTAATGGAATAATGACAAACAGACAGACAGACAGACAGACAGACAAACAGACAAGTGAGTGGGGTGAGAAACATGTTTCGACAGGAAAGAGAGAAATAAAAATATGGGTTTGCTGGATTAATGATTGAGTTATAGACTAAGACATAAATGGTTGAAAAATTAAGAAATAAGCCACATATACTTAAAACCGAGATGTGAGAGTGAATGATATGCACAGATTATGTAGACACCCACCCTCACCCAGGCATACTTATTTTATCCATGTTTATCTTAATAGCGTTGCTCTTAGGAGGAGAATGATCAAAATACACCAAGGAATTATGCATATTTAATTTACATCTAAGTCTGAATTCCCCACAGCTGCCTTTCTATTATTTTGCCATTTCAAAGAATAGCATACCAGGGCTTTTTATCCCAGCCCTGTAGTGGTACCCTTTCTGAGAGAATAAATCTGAAGTCGTGTTGCCAAGAGCCAGTGACATTTGCCATGTTTGAAAAGGCCTCATTTTGAAGAATGATTATTGATTCTTTTTCACATTTCAGATCACTCCTTTGATGCTGCCTTTTACTGGCCCTGGTGAGCAACCCTCAGCTGTGTCCCTGGCTCCCTGACACAGCCGTTCACCTGCAAAGAACGCACTGTTCTCCTAAGTGGCACTCACCCTGAGCCTGTCCACAGGAAAAGTCACTGTTTCTCTGCATATTTTATCACACAGAAAAGCTTCTCCAAGCCTCGCCTGTGTTGTTGAGACATGGAGGATGTGCTTACAAATGAGCATATGAGATGATGGAGTGTTCAGGGAGAGGGGCCAAGTGGCATCAACACACTTCACTGTGGTAGGAACTCTGAGATCACATTGTCCTACTGTGAGCTTGAAATCCTAGAAAAGAGCAGTGTTGGAAAGAGATAGAAGTGAGGATGTATATTATGACTGCATGCAGTTGACTGTCATGGAACATAAAGGATTGTTATGTTTGGGCTTCCAAATATTGAGATCAGCCTCAATATGAAGCACTTTATATTATTTATACTCCTTAGATGGAATGGCCAAGAAGGGTTTTCTCCTAAGATGTCTTCCATACTACCTGAGAAATCCTCACCTTGACTTAGAGCTGTTTAGCCATCTTCTCTAGATTGTATTGCTTAAAATTATAATATAGAATTAATTCTCATAGCAACAAGAGTTAACATTTTTTACACATGCCCTTTTCCTGAAACGTTCTCTATAAATGGCATTTTAAAGGCTGAAGTGCTGTTTTTGATTCAATATGATTTTCAACAATGTGTAAGCAGAATGGAAATGCTGTTAACTATATCTCTTAAAATGTTCTATTATAGAGCAACAGAACTCACACCTGAGATGGCTATGTGGAGAAGCTGGGTGCAACATATGCATGCGACCTGTTACACTGCGTAAATTTCTGGGCTCAGTCTATGTGTCCAACACTGAGGAGAAGTGGTGCTTATGTCCAGATCAGGGTGGTACATAAACACTCTTCTCATGCACTGGCTAGTGACTAGGTATTGCTGAGGGAAATGCTGTGAGATCTTGCTATTCCAAATCTCCCAGCATGAATCACATCATCTGTTGGTGTAAAAATTGTAACTGGGACCAATGTTTGGGCCTCTAGGGAGTCCTCCTGGGAGAAGCTATGTGGTGCTGCAATATGAATAGTGTCCCTTCCCACAGGCTAAACCAGAAGAGGCATGTTGCCATGTAATACATCAGGATCAGTTATACCCTTGATCAGCACAGAGACAAAAACTTGTTTGCCAGTGATGAGACATGGTATCCATCATCTGGGTTTTAGTGACTGGCACATGTCTGACATTTATCATGGCCACATTCAAATTTATTTTGCATATCAAACATAATAGTTAAGTGCTTTGGGCACTGGGAAATTTTTATTGAGTGATTACTCTGCTTGGCATTATGTTAGGTGCTTGTGAACGTACCACAGTGAAATTTATATCTCACAATATCTATAATATATTTACTCTGTATTACTGGGCTTTAAGATGTTCACTTTCATTATCAGGATCACAGGATAAGCAAATGGCAAACTATCCATGCTATGATTGTCTACTTTCAAAGCCTGAAGCCTGTCTCAAAGTAAAGCAGCCTTAGACTCTTGTTCAGACTCTTCCACATACCCATCCAATCCAGAAGTACTTATTGAGCAAGTACTCCAAGTGTTGAAACCATCAGCAAACTGGAAACATATAGTCTTCCTCAAAATGAAAATAAATATTCATATGGATAACTAACAGTAAACTAAAACTGTATGAATAAACATTTAAACACACTTCCAATAAGGGCCATGATGAAAAGCTTGCAGTATTATGAAAGATTTAAGAGGGAATCAGTGCAGTCCAGGCCATCAGAGATGCCTGTAAGCAACAGGCACTGCAGCTAGGACCTAAGGTAAGCATACATTAGTGTCAAAAGAACATGCCAGTACAGAAAACAATGTATGCAAGGCCAGATTGGAGCAGGGGCTGCCTGGTAGAGATCCAACAACAGGAAAGGCCAATGTCACTGGTCTACGGAGAACAGGCAGAGGCAGCAGACTGAGGAGCAGGCAGAGTTGAGCTCATGAAGAGCCCCAGAGCCCACACAGATGGCAGAGAAAAAGAGGAATCAGCTCCCTGGCTAGGCATATTATCATAGATTATGGGAAATGGAATGATGATGGAGGTCCTGGTAATAGAATTATTATTATCAATTTCAATTATAATCACTGATAATGTGTTAACCCCTTGTGACATTTTCCTTAGGTCTATTCTGATTTATCCTCTCTTCATAGATGATTAGAGAGAATAAACTAGTCAAAACACTGAAAATCAAAATATTAACGAATGCATATTTTTACAGAATAGTGAGTTAGGAGAAACAATATTATAGACTATTAGATTCATGCGTTATATGAGTTATATCATTTTTAGCTATAAAATTGCAAATAAGCATATGATTCAGTCCTTTACAATTAAATACTGTTTAATTCATTTTATTTAAGTCTCCCAGTTAGATTTAACTTCTTCTTGATTAGTTTACAGATTAGTCTACAGTGTCCTCTCACAATTCCTCCCAGATTTTTACCCAAAACATACTGACTAGAAAAAAAATAAAACAAACAAAAATCCTCACTCACATTTACTAACTCTAATCACTGAACACACTAAAAATCCTCCGGATAATAAAAAACAAGTGTTGAACAGCCAAGCTATATACTCTGTCAAACTATCCCTGTTTTAATCCTTCTAACAGCTTTGCCAGCTACAACTTCTACATTTCCAAATTATAATGATAAATCTGAAGAGTAACCATTTAAATAATTTGTTAATGGTTCAGTAACAAGATCACACAACCAGTAAAACTGAAACTAGGTTCTGAAGCCTCTGTCTTTAATGAATCTCCAATGAGAAAAGCCAAAATGCAAACCTCTATGCTAAGACATCCAGTTTTCTAGGCTCACTCAATCCTAGAAGTTGTTATTGTTTCTGATACATGAATAAAGCTCACCTTACTCTTGGAAATCAGTGTTCATATCTTTCCTACCATGAGCACAGATTCCTGCTTGGCTTACTTTCCTTTCCCCATCCCAAGACTCCTATATAAACTAACCTACTCTCTCTCCTGCAGGGCTTTAGCCCAGACCTAGCCTTTGGGATCCCAATGTAACACTCAAGTACCTTCTTCCTAAATACCCAAAATACATAGTATTCTTCCATGCTGAACTGAGCTTCTGGACAGTGAAGAACCAAAGATTATAAAGGTTAGACATTATTGACTCCTGAGCATGGCATCTCTCTAACACTCTAACAATGCCAACAAAATTAATTTGGGAACATTCTTGTCACATCTTCATGGGTCCCTCTGGCTTTGGTTACTGGTGTTGTTACTATCTTCAATGTGGTCACTCTGGTTCCTTCTCATTGCTTCTCCAAAGCTGTTCTTGTCAAGGTTCCCTAAAATTTCTAAATCCTGCAGCTTTCAACCTTTGTAGAATACTGCTCTGCACCTTTTGTCCACATTAACCACTGCCCATTATTTGTCGTAGCAATCCTGTCAATGTCTTTTTTTTTTCCTTCCATAGCTTTCTGTTCCCAGGTTTCTCTCTGAGGTACCTATGGCCTGTTGTTTCCTCCAGTGCCCTCCTTCTCTGGAACAGCTCCTTCCCCATACTTCACTGATACCATTGCTTTGCACTCAGTGGCAGTGACAGCCCAGAATGGCTCTAGACAAAAAAGCAGATTCGGGAGCCAGAGATAGGTTGACTCATGTGGGGCCAACTGCTACATATTTTGGAGAATTTGAAATGGGTGCAAGGAAGGCTGTCTCAGCTTATGTTGGAGAGGATGTGGAGCACTCTGCCACTGTTGGTGGGAATGCAAACTTGTAGAGCCACTTTGAAAATCAGTATGGTGATTTCTCAGGAAATTTGGAATCAATGTACCTCAAGACCTAATGATACCATTCTTGGGCATATACCCAAGGAATGCTCAATCATATCACGAGGACACTTGCTCAACTATGTTCATAGCAGTGTTATTTGTAAGAGCCAGAACCTGGAAACAACCTAGATGTCCCTCAATGGAAGAATGGATGAGAAGGGACTGGACCTGCCTGTACTGAATCCACCAGGTTTAAATGAATCCCCAGGGGAGTCTTGGCCCTGGAGGAGATGGGAATGAAGGAGAAGGGATGGGGGGAAGGTGGGGGCGAGGGCGGGAAGGGGGAGGACAGGGGAACCCATGGCTGATATGTAAAATTAAAACACAAATATAATAATAATAAAAAAGAAAAAAAAGAATGGATGGATAAAATTTGGAACACATATACAATGGAGTACTCCTAAGCAGTAAGAAATAATGGCATTATGAGATTTGCAGGCAAATAGATGGAGCTAGAGAATGTTGTCCTGAGAGGGATAATCCAGACTTGGAGAGACAATCATGGTATGTGCTCACTTATAGGTGGATACTAGATGTAAAGCAAAGGATAAGCAGACTACAGTCCACAACTCCAGAGAAGCTGACTAACAGGGAGGACCCTGACAGGGACGCATGGATCACCCTGGGAAGGGGAAATAGATGAGATCTCCATGAGTAAACCCAGGATGGGGAGAGCAATGGGGGATAGAGGGTGGGGTGTGGGAGCATGGGGGAACAGGATGGTCAAGCTGCAATAGGGATGGAGTAGAAAAGCAGTGAAGGAGATGCCTTGATAGAAGGAGACATCATGGGGATGGGGAGAAACCTGGTGCTAGAGAAGTTCCCAGGAATCCACAGGGATGACCCCTGCTTAGACTATTAGCAATAGTGGAGAGAGTGCCTGATCTGGCTTATCTGGGTAATCAGATCAGTGAATATACTAACTGTCATCATAGAGCCTTCATCCAGTGGCTGATGGAAGCAAAGGCAGAGATTCACAGCCAAGCACTAGACCAAGCTCTGGGAATCCAATTGAAGAGAGAGAAGAGGGATTCTATAAGCAAGGGGCATTAAGATCATGATGGGTAAACCTACAGAGACAACCAAACCAAACTAGTGGGAACTCATGAACTTTAGACTAACATCTGTGGAACCTCCATGAGACTAGACTAGGCCCTCTACATAAGTGAGACAGTTATGTATCTTGATCTGCTTAAGGGGCCCCTGGCAGAAGGATCAGAATCCATCCCTGGTGCATGAGCTGGCTTTTTTGGAGCCCATTACCTATGGTGAGACACCTTGCACAGCCTTGATGCAGGGTGAAGGGCTTGGATCTGCCTCTACTGAATGTACCAGGCTCTGATGACTCCCCATGGAAGGCCTTACCTTTTGGGGAGAGGAAATGGGTTTGGGGGAGAAACAGGGGGAGGGAGGAGAGGTGGATTTGTGGTTGGTATGTAAAAATGAATAAAAAATTTCTTAATAAAGAAAACAGCCAAACCACAACAACAAAAAATCAGTCTGTCTTGTTGGATAGCTGTGTTTCCAGAATAAGCTAATGAAAACAGGATTAAGTTACCTTGTACACTGAAGAAATAGTTCTGTAGTAAAAGAGTTGAGCACAGAGAAGTCAGAGAAAAGAGGTGGGGAAGGAGGAAGTCAGTGCCAGTGTTTTATGTCTGCACCTGTTCTTCAGCGAATCATCTCTCAACTATGACTCATTTTCAAAGACAGTAAGGAAGAATATGGTGATATTTAATGATGATGGCATGGGCCAAAAGAGAAGATTAGTGTACTCATAACACTAAGGAAGATATCTTTGAAAGCAAACTCAGGCACTCTACTGAACAAAGACATAATAAAAGCAAATAAGTAACACATATTCTTCTGTGAGCATCTCAAAGCCTGCCTGCCTGCCTGCCTGCCTGCCTGCCTGCCTTCCCTCCCTCCCCTTTCTCATTCTTTCAAGTTTTCATAGGCTGTCTAAACATATTGGTACATGTGAATATATAACACATCATACATGGACCACTCAAACAATTAGAAGCAGAAGAGGGGCTGAGGATGTAGCTCAGTACTTGCTGTGCAAGTATGGGGACCCGATTTCAGTTCTTAGCGATGTCATAAACAGCCTGGCACATTTGTAATAGCAGCACTGGGGATGGGGAGACAGGAAAACCTCTATAGTTTCTTACCAGCCAGCCTTGTTTACTTGGGTGAGATCTAGCTAATTAGGGACTCTTTAAAACAAACAATTAAACAAACAAACAAACAAATAAATAAATAAATGTTAGGTGGGCTCAAAGATGACCCAGTGAGTAAAATTCTTGCTGTGTCAGCTTAAGGACCTAGGGTTGACCAGGAGTGCCCACATACAAAGCTTGTTATCTCAGTACTGAGGAAGTGGAGACAAGATTGCTGGACAGTTAGTCCAACCATATCAGTGAGCTCCAATTTTCCTGAGTCTTTTTCTCAAACACTTCAGGTAGAGGATTGTTGAGGAAGACCATTGAAGTCAACCTCTGACCACTACATGCATGCACACAAGTGCATGTCCACTCCCACACATACGCGTACACACGAATACACACACACAAACACAGAAAAAGCAGAAGAGACTGAAAGCTGAAGGGGCTTTCCACAGTGCCTCTGCTCTTTCCAGCACAATGGGGGTTTCCCCACGTCTTCAGTTCATTTGTTTTATCTTCCTTCTTCTCTCCTTAAGAAGTAGATTTATTTGGGGTTACTCCAACAGTTTTTTTAAATAAACTCACCTCTCTTTTATTATTTAAATATGCCATTTTATTAACAATAACCAACTTATAAACAAACAGTTTTGAACTTAGGACCATGTTTCATAAAATACAAGAGGAACTTAAAGCAACATCCGACCCCAGTGGATGTGCTCTCCTCCTTGTGGGAAATCACAGAAGGCTTGCTAGCTAATCATCTGCTACTCAGCCTCACCTGCCCATGGAGTCGCCTATGAATCTCCTTAAATGGACACTTACCAGAACCTTAATATGTGCACAGGTCTGCTATGGTACAAGTGGGAGTTGACACCAAAGCCCACTGTCTTCCTGGATACATTCTTGGTCTTGATTAGAAGAAAATGCAGTATAGGTTGCTTCCTATCAATTCAAGATAAACTGTTGTCCTGATTGTGTTCTTATTACCAAGCTGACATACCATACAATATTCAAATACTAGGTATATGAGTGTCCATTCTCACTGCTGTGACCCAACACCCGCCAAGATGGAACTTAAAGGAGAACTGGTTTGTTTTGACTCAGAATGTAAGGAGATGCAGTAGCTCATTGTGGAGAAGGCACAGAGCTCAGAGGCTGCCCGCTCACTTCAGGGAGGCTGAGGGAGCAGAGTACGATGAATGAGGGAACTCAGGCTTTTTTCCTCTTTTGTTCAACCCAGGACCCCATCCCATGGATGGTGCCATATTAAAGGTGCAAATGCCCTCCCTAACACAACCAGAGGTGTATCTCTTGAATGGTTCCAAGTTCAGTCAACTAAAAAATATGGGATAATTCTCAGACTGTGTAAATACCCAACATAGAGTAACAATAACAACACCTTGGTCAACACCACACTGATTGGCAAGACATGAGCTAACATTCTGTTTTCCCTTTGTTACTTCATGATTCTTCCTATGAGAGAACAGATTTGGATATATCTACATTTTGTATTGGTTTGCCTGCCTTTAATCTTATTGATTCAAAGAAGCACATGATCCTGTATGAACATGGATGCATCCCATTTTATACATGTAGCAAGTCATTTACCTCAAGTTATGACCTTGTCCTTTTTTTTTTTTTTTTTAGCCAGGGTTTCTCTCTGTAATAGCCCTAGCTGTTCTAGAACTCACTTTGTCCACCAGGCTGGCCTTGAACTCACAGAGATCTTCCTGTCTCTGCCTCCTGAGTACTGTGATTAAAGGCATGTCCCACCATGCCTGGCTATGACTTGTCCTTTTAACCTCACTCCTACACCTCGAAATTAAGCTGAATAAGTAGTGAGTGATGGTGGCAAAGCAGAGGGAATGTATTGTTGTTCCTACATCAGAGTAGGACCTGAGTCTAAATCTTAAGCCCCTGTTCTCTTAATGGTCCATGGGAAGTTTCACAAATCTCATCTAGCTTCTATTTCTCTTAGATAAATATTCCTGATATTATCTCACTAATAGACTTTCCAAAGGATTAAATGAGATAACACAGCTAAAAATGCTGTACAGATACCAAAGCTCCATTCAAAATTAAGTGGCCCCTTGTGAATCCATACTATTAGAATGTAGTGTTATAGCCTAAAATAGACCTAGCTATTGTCTTTCATATCAGTAAATTTAATTCCAGCTTACAACATTGATAGTCTTATGCAGTAAAGCTCAGGTTATTGTTTTGAATTTTTCCCCTTTCAATGACTGATAACTTTGTATGGGTTGAATGCCCTGCTTAGCTTTTTTTTGTCTTCAATGACAATAAGAATTGCCTTATATGTGAACTTTTGTGAACTTTATTATCCAGTCTAAACATGGGCCTTGGATCCATCCATTTGTCTATTTGTTACCAAATTCATGCCTTTCATTTCTACTACTTTACTCTGTGTTTCAGAGAATGACATTTCCCAGGCTTCCTTGCCTGTTGGCATTGTTTAGTAAGCCTTATGCAATAAAAACTTCCTTTAAAAATAGATAGCCAAATTTGTCAGCCACTTACTTCACCACCTCTGGATTTTTATATTGATTAGGAAAGATCTTGTTCTATATAAAAAAAATATATAAAATAATCTGGTGTATTTTATAGACTACTTATAATAGTAATAAAACAAAGTTATGCTGGAAATAGTACCACATGATTATAATCCCAGCACTCAGAACTGTGAGGCAAGAGGACAGCAAGTTGAGGCCCATTGTGAGCTACATAGTGTGACTCTGCCTCAAACAAACTAGCAAACAAAATAATAATAAAATAAGAGAGTTTGTTTTGTTTTAACGTCCTAAGAATTTATATTGGTGCATCCTTTGGGATATCTGCTACACTCCC
Organism: Onychomys torridus; assembly: GCF_903995425.1. Classification (NCBI taxonomy): domain Eukaryota; kingdom Metazoa; phylum Chordata; class Mammalia; order Rodentia; family Cricetidae; genus Onychomys; species Onychomys torridus. The sequence goes on along the minus strand of NC_050451.1, from coordinate 9,562,725 downwards.
AAATGAAGCACCCAACTTCACTTACTGAATAATTTAGTAATCTTATTCCCTTTTCACAATGTGAAAAGCTACACTCTGTATATATGCTCAATCTGCACTATTCTGTTTCAAAATATGAGCTAGTCAGCTATGGCTAACATATTTTAAACTTTTTATGCTACTAATAAATCCAAAAATTTCTTTTGCTCAAGGTTTTAAAACATAGTGACACAAAGTTCCTGTTTCATCACCATATTCTATCATCAAGACTTTGACATGAAGCCATTTGGGCCTAATGATCTTTGGAGTATGAAGTGACTGTTCTTGCAGGCTGTTATATTATTAGAGTTGTATTTAAATTATGTAGAAACTCCTAAGTAAAGATTACTAGTTAAATTTTGTTTATTTAATCTATATTTATGTATATATTCATATCATTTTCTTTAGGTTTTTTTTTCTAAAATCATTTGGAGTGTGCATCTCTCTCTCTCTCTCTCTCTCTCTCTCTCTCTCTCTCTCTCTCTCTCTCTCTGTATTTATGTCTCCATGTTTCCTTGGAATTGTACACATTTGTGATGGTCATGTAAGGAAATAAAAAAATTAAACTTTTTTAAGACTCATTTATAAAATCTAATTTTGTTTCATTATTAAATTCTGATATACGAATTGTTGAGTATTATGTTACTTCTTCAATTTTATTTAGCTTATTTTATTCCTCATTCTCTTTTAGCTAAATGCCTCTTTCTGGTTTCTAATTTTAAAGAGAATAGGGAGCCAAGCAAGGAGAGGTGCTGGCTTTATTTAGAGATGGCTGATAATCACTGAACAGCAGCACAGTTGAGTTTATGAGAAGGGAGGGATGTGTCTTCCAAGGACAGCAAGCTTTTACCTCACAGCCCAACTCCAGCCTGCCAGCCTCTTGCAGCACACTCACAGTATCTAAGCTACCAAAGGCATCACCGCCTAGACAAGCCTTCCCTTGTGTTGAATAGCTCTTTAACCCTCAAGTCCCAGCTTGACTGGGGGTGGAGTCTCCTGGAGTGCTGACCTTTGAGCATGTTATGAGGAGATTTCCAGAGAAGTTCCACCCTGAAGTAGATGGTGTCTTCTAATGGGGCAGGGTTCTAATTGGAACAAAAAGAGACAGGGGGAGAAGACAGTTGAGCACCCACATTCTATTCTCCTTCCTGACTGTAGGCACAATGTAACCAACTACCTCATTCATCTGCTACCATGCTTTACTTACCATGATGAACTATATCATTTCACCCTGTGAACTGGAGTAAACCTTCCCTTCCTCAAGTTTCATTGGTCAGGTATTTAGTCATAAAAATGAAAAAAAAAAAATAACTAGTCCTCCTACTGTCTCAGCTTCCCAAGGGATGAGATGTCAGGTGTGTATCACTGCACCAGGGCCCAGGTGAAGCATTGAGAAGGAAGAATAAGGGAGGAATGGATGATGAACCATTTGTCTTTCAACGTCCTTCACCTGTATGGGTTAAGATTGCATTTCCCATAATTAGCAAGAAGGATAGTTCATCTTGAAAGACCCATGTATTTTATTCTCTAATCCCATTGGTTTCATTTGTGAAAACTGTCATCATCCAGGTTTATGTGAATAACTTCAAAGGTATATTCTGTGCGCAGTGCCCCTAGTTATGTGGGATTCTCTTTTAGGTGTGTATTTACATGTAAATATATAAAAAGAGATGAAATTACATAGTTAATATTATTCCTTTCAGGCAATGTGCCCTTTGAACATTTAACAGTGTCTTTGGGACTTTCTGATAGATATAGGTACATGCATATTTTAATGATTTCACATAGTATATTTTGGGGTATAAAATAATTGTTTTTTATAAAATAATTTTTTATAAAATAATTAACTTTTCTACTAACAATATTTAAGCTACTGTGATTCTATTGTAATCAATGAGGTGTAAATGTGTTATTTCGTGCAATTTTTTACATACTTGTGAGACTATCTTTATATTTTTGTAGTGGATATATGCTTTTGGATAAGTGTCACCTTTAATAACCTGCCAGAATATACCTTATTCCAAACTCTCATTTCATATGAGCCTCCATTTTTATAAATGTCATAGTCATTCAACTCAAGTCATGAAACTTAAAATATACCTGAGTATCTAATTGTGAGGAGAGTCATTCATACATTCACTTCTCATTTTAAAATTCTATATTTTAAGTTTTTACATTGTGATTTGTCAACATTCTTTCCTTTTCCCTGAAATTAGGAGTCCAGTACTTTTTTTCAGACATCAAACCATTGCTGTTTATTGTTATATACATAAGTTGCCAAAATAGCTGTGAAATTTAGTTAACGTTATAATTATTTTTTCATATAGCTATTAGTATGAATATAATAAGTTGCAGCAATCCTTAATTTTGCATGTTCTTTATTTAGTCATTTTTTCATTTTTTTTGTCTTAGAAAAATTTTATTTGGATATATGCTGTCATAGGAGGCCATTTTTTTTATTTCTATTATATAACTGAAACCTGTTAGAAATGTTTACTCTTTTGTCTACCAAGTTCCCATATATATGTGATTCTCTAGTTCTTTTCCTCCGTTATATTTCTATTGTTGGTGGGAATCTATGTGTCTGATCCACTTCTGCAGTATTAATATAATTTTGTTACTCTGTAACTTTAAAATAACTCCTGATATCTGATAAAAGTATTTCCACCTTCTCCCCTTTTAGGTATAACCAGGAAAAAAAAGAAAATATGCAAGAAACTTTGTCCACCGTAAAGGAGGTTGTCTTCCTGGGGCCAGTCTACAGCCATACTTCACTAGTCCTATGGACAGTTGACTTCATTTTCATGTGAAAGTGTTACAGTCAAATAAGATGAAGAGGGATGAGAATGACCTAGAAACCCAGAACTCTGGACCAGATTCACAGCCTGGATAAGCACCTGATAAAATGACTATTTCACAATGAGAATGAGGAAAATGTATCAGGCAAAATTCTGCCCATCCATCAACGCCCTGTTCATGTCTCCAGGATGAGAGCTACACTGTATTTCATGCCCAACTTTGAAGTTCGCTGTGACTTTCTACTGTGTGTACCTGTTCTCCTAGTCACTGAATTAACTGTGAAGGGGATGCATTTATAGTTAGGGTTCTTATCAGTGTTGAAGCCATGTGTGTTCCTAATGACAACCCACTTCTAGGCTCCCAGAACAAGGTAACACCTTTGTCACAATTTGCATACATCTCTTCCTCTTGCATTCTAATTTCAGGGTGTTGAGCATAGCTTGTATTCAATTAAGTTCTAATCCTCAATTAACAGCAAATATTCTTAATTTGTTTTTGTCACGAATGCCTTTTTTTCTACCATTCCTTTCTTAATCTGTAAGATGTTTACTAATAAATACAGTTTTGTAAAAATGAAAGGGAAATGATATATAGTTTCTTTCAGTTGGTAACTAAAATGCATTTCTCTTCATAGTTAGATTTAATGTTTGACAGAATTGGGAGATTTTAGTTCAAATTCTTCATTTCCACTTACCATTTTCTAGACTGAAGTACCTGATTGATTGACAAACTGATTTATCTTGCTTTTTGAGGGAAGTTCTTGCTATGTAGCCTAGCTCAGGCAGTTCTTGAGTTCCAGATCCACCTTCCTCATCCTCTACAGTGTTGGGACTACATGTGTGTATTTGTACTTGTTACATATCCAGTGTGGTGGATGAGAGGTGGGTTACTGAGCAGAGTCTAAAAATGTACTGGATGTTGTGGGTCTAACTTGTGCTGCCTCTGATTTTAATTCTTATTGCTTTGACTGCTTAAACTGTAGGTAGAAATCATTTTTTAGGTTTATTTTCCAAATCATCAAATATATTTTAACCATGACAAGTTTGTTGCCAAGTTTGCATTGTTGTAATTTTTAATTTTCATATGAAAATAAAAAGACAAATTATTTTAAATCCTCCTGTGGTCAGTACTAATCTGGATTCCAAGATATAAATTCTGAGTGTTCCCTTGAACTCTCCTTTTAATGAGAGTAGTTGGTTTTGTTTATTTGGATTTTTAATCTGTGTGTGTGTGTGTGTGTGTGTGCAACCATGCATACTCTCACAGACACACACACTCACACACACACACACACACACACACACACACACACACAAGTGTGTGGAATCAGGGATTTTTTTCAGGTATCAGTTCTATCATTCTATTTTGTGGGTTCTGGGTCCAGGAGATCAAACTCTATTCTTCAGGCTTGGCAGCAAACTCCACTACATGCTTAGCCTTCTTGCCGGTCTCTCAGAGTTTTTTATTCATTTGTCTCCAATATTGAGTGATGTTTCTCCTGCTTCCTTGTTTGTGTATATGAGGAGCTTATGGATTCATCTGTCACCTCCATCCACAGGAGTTTTCTGGGCAAATGTTACTATTGTAACAGCAGTGAGTGTGGATGAGTGAGTCTGTTGCTCAGCTGGCAGAAGGTCCAAGCAGACAGATTTTTTTTTTCCTGGAGGTCTATAAGGAACGCATCTGGATGAGCAGGACTGTGCTCCACTAGGAGAGCCTCAATTCACCCCCTCCCCATTAACTGCCTCCTCACACTCACATCAGAATCTCCATGTTCTGGAACATGATTCCCATGGGCATTATGCTGTTGAAAAATAAAGCAGCTGCAGGCCCAGCAGCTGAGTAACGGCCACGACTCTGTATCGTGTTAGTGTCTTCTGTACATACAAACTGAACTTGCAGAGTTTCCTCATAGATTTCATTGTTCCCTGGCCATATTAGGTTTGAGGATCAATATTATTCCGTTAGCTTAGTATCTTCAAAAATAGGACCATGATGGTGTCCCTGGTCCCATGCTGCAGCAGAGGTCCATATTTATGTTTGTGATCTCTATTGGTACCACAGACCATGTTGAGGTCCGTGGTCCATGCTGACCAGAGGCCAAGTGGATGTCTATGATCTGTACTGCTGCTGACTGTAAGAGGCAAGGAAGCTTCTTTTGTAGTGGTATTGATGCCTGAAGACTCACAGTTGAGTATAAGAGGCATAGAAGGCTTCTGTGACAACCTCTCCCCCCATTCTGATCCCTCCAAAAAGAAATAGTCTAGAATGGAAGTCATCAAAGAGAACCCTTAAAAATTGTGAGAGAGATGTTGAAGTGTAGCTCTCCCTAGTTGATGTCTTCTAATAGGGGTAGTGACGGGGAATGACTCGATTTTCTTTAAGGGGTTGGCCACTGGGAGTTCGACCATGCTCCAATGAGTACATTGGCAACACAAATTGGGCTTGGTAGTTTTTATTTTTATATTCCTTTCTTCTTTGTTTTATGGGAGGTCACAGTGGGTAGAGGTGGACATGGAAGGACTTAGAAGTGAATATGACTGGGGTGCATTATAGGAATTTCCCAAATAATCAGTAAGAATTAAAAAAATACTCTAGGGCTGGAGGGATAGCTCAGCCATTAAAGGCTAGGTTCACAACCAAAACAAAAAATACTCTAGATTTCTTCGTTCTTGGTGGTAGCCTTTAGTGCCTTTTCTTCCTGTTTCAGAGTAATTTTGTCATCTTTCAGGGAACTTTTAAAACAAATGAGAGAAAAATATTTATGCTGGATGAAAACTAATTCAAAAAGTTCACCATCTCCAGCCTGAATAAGGCCATTTAATAAAGATTTCCTATGTGAAGTTCCAAGGTACAACCCCATGTGATTTATTTTTATTTATTCATCTCTCATTTTTCCTTGTGTGTGTATGTATGTCTTTACAGAAATATGCATAAAAACTGTCTTCATAGCATCTGTCCAAGGACTGATACACATCTTTCTAATCTCTCAGTAGACCCCCCTCTTCCATTCACAGAGCAGGTTTTAACCCTCTACTCCTGTTCTACAGTTCCCAACCCAATCATCTCCATCTTTTATGACTATATGTTTTGCTAACTTTTCATTTGAAAACAGTTTTCTGATTGTTCAGTTTTTCTTCACATGCATTAAACTATCCGATCTTGATAAGTATAGGAGGTAAAGCATCCCTGAGGATGTTTGTCTTCTGAGAATCAGTCTATTTTAGAAAGAAACATCTGACATGAGCCCTCTGCTTCTTCTATTACCAGGCTGCTTTCTTTATCTTTTTGCTTGCATTAAAGAAGTATGTCCATGCTTGTCTAGTGTTGGAAATCAACATGGGCACGGGTAGATACTTGGCAGAGATTTCCTCTTTAATTGTAGGGTTAGATGAGTGAGGGGGATCATGTTAATGTTTATCAGACTTTTCTTCTGGACAAGGTTGTATGTTGTCTGAGCAAATATGAGTGAACAAAAAATATCGTCATCCATTTTGTGTCACTATAACAAAATTCTTGATCCTGGGTGATTTGTATGAAAAGAACGTTTGCTTGGCTCACAGTATGAGAAGTTGAAAGTCCAAGAAAAGCAAACTCATCTGAGATAGCCTCAGGCTCAATCCTAACATCAAAGATGGCATCATGTGAAGGATGAGTATGGGGCATTTTCCATAGCAAGAGAGGAATCAAGGGAGCACTTCAAGAAAGCTGAACTTATTTACAAGAACACATCTGAGAGTTGGAATCTCAGCCACTGAGGCATAGAACTGACTCCTTTTAAAGACTGCCTCATGTCTCTTAAGGACATAGCTACCTCAATTCAGTTACTATGGTGAAATAAGTAAAGCTGCCTTCATGGAAGCAGACAGCACTAAAACCCTAGCGAGCAATGCCTGCATGCTTGTGTAGATAGGGCGCACTGTCTCTCTGCCACAAACCTCTCCAGACTTCTTTTCCCATTTTCTTCCCTGAGATATCTTCAGGGACAGAGCCTTCCTCATTAGGTTCTTTTAGGTTCAGATACCCATCTTTTCTTTAGTGTGATGTCCATAAGAACAGCTTACATGCTGCTCCTAGGGGCTTTTCCTGGCTGCCTTTGTACATTGCCAATTATGTAATGCCAAAGGTTGCCTTCAGGCTCTGCTCCTTGGAACTTGGTCTTGATATTGGGAGCTTGCTGGAGTCCTGTCACCCATCCACAAACCCAGGCAGTTCTGGAAGCAAAGGTAGCTTCTCATTTTATCCACTGCTCTTACTCTCATGCACAGGTTTTGAGTTTCTGGTTTGCCTTTGGGTGTTACGTCTTCTTACCTTCAAGTTGCAATATATGTTTCTCCCAATTTTATATTTCATCAGTCTTGTTAGTGGAGTTGTTCCAGGGACAATTAAGTGGGTAGATTTAAGTTGCTCTTTGAACAAAAAGTCCTGCTGATTGTGTGTTCAGCCTCGAGTCTCTGCTGTCCTCCAGTCTCGAACATGGTTTTAATGCATTCTTATTGTTGTTTGACTGTCTTGAAAACCCATCTATGATCACCAGCTCTTGGTAGATCTCACCTTCTTTGTTGTTATGTCACTTTGTTGGACTCCTATCTCTGGCTTTCATTTGCTTACAAATTGCTGCTCTCGTTTCACTGGGGAACTGTCTGCAGTGTTGTTAGGATGCCAATTTCTTGATGTTTTAGTGTCTTCCTTCTGTCAACAACTCCCACTGCACACACTAGGCTTAGCTGCCCCACTAAGTATTTAGCTGTACCTTCTCCTTTTTGTTCCATGGCATCTTCCTTGTATTGCATTTTTTTTCTCCCAATTTCACTGCTATGGCCACCATATAATTTATTATTAATAAGGAGCCAATTTTAAAACAGAAGGCACTAAGATAACAAAAGGGTTCAATTTTTTAAAAATCTATCAAAAGACAAGTTAATATGATTATATTAAAGACCTATAAAATAGTTTCTCTAAGAATTCTAAGCAAAATATTAATAAGTAAAATTCAATGATATATTGAAAAGATGATATGTCATAAGCAGGCAAGGCTTATCTAGCTCTAGAACTCTTGTTTTACATTTGAAAATCATTGGACTTAATTTATACATTTACAAAGAGAACAGCCATGTGATACTTGTGACACAGATAGAGAGGAAAAGATTTGATGACTTTCTCTAGTTCTCCTTGAAATGTTGATTTTTGACACCTGATGTTAGAAGTGAAACCAAAATGGTTTCTTTCCTTGTTTCTACTTGACCTGGGACTGCAAGGCCCAGCAAATGCAATCAAGACAAAGTATAAGCTCTAGGTGGGCCCTAACACTTCTTGAGATGTTTGCCTGCTTGGTTTCATCCAATGGCAATATCTATGCTATGGCCTAAATATGAAATGCCCTCACAGACTCGTATATTGAAGCCTAGATCCTTAATGCTATCACCTAACTGGATGAAGTAAGTCACTGGAAGTGTGTTCTTGGGGTACATGCTGTCCTGGTCCCTTCTGCTACAAGAGGACCAAATGTACTCTCTTCCCTTGTCACCATGATGTTCTGCCTCACTGTGGTCTAAACACAATGGATGACCACATATAGGAGTAAGTGACATTGTGAGCCAAAATAAACATTTCCTGTTTAAAAGTTGTTCTGTCATGGTTACAATGGGTAATTTTCATTGTCATTTTGACTGGATTTAAAATTTCTGTGAGGATACCCCTGTGGTGTATCCATGACTGCATTTCTGGAAAGGTTTAACTGAAGAGGAAGGGCTGTGATTCTGGACTGAATAACAAACAGAGGGAAAGGGAGAGAAACACATTGTCTCTCTGCTTCTTGAACGTGGATGCTCTGTGACCAACTGCTTTACTTTTTCAACACCATGACTTCCTCCTATGTTCGACTATACTCTCAAATCATGAGTCAAAAACAAACTTCCCTTCTGTACATTACTTTTGTCTGGTTTCTGTCACAACAAAGACAGTAGTGACCAGCATAGTGATAAAAAGTCTACCAGACTGCATGGTGGACAGTAAACATTCATCAAAAAATTGCAAAAGTTATAGGTTCATCACTACCTTTGAAGTCTTCATATCTTTTAAAAATATGATATATACTCATAATTACATTCATTTGTTTACTACTGCTGAAGTGTTTGTAGAACTTGAAATGAACAAGTGAAAGTAAGAACAAACCATAGAATAATTGTGGATTTATAATATATCACAAGTAAGAAAGCTTTCTGCATGTAGTCACTGACAGGGGAGAATGGTGCAGTTATCCCAGAAATAGTCAGGGAGGGAATAAAGGGTAACTGCCAGTCATTTAATTTTTTTTTTTTTTTTGAGCTGAGGATTGAACCCAGGGCCTTGTGCTTGCTAGACAAGCACTCTACCACTGAGCTAAATCCCCAACCCTTGGGTTTTTTGTTTGTGTGTTTGTTTTTTGTTTTTGTTTTTGTTTTTTAAGATTTATTTATTATGTATACAGTGTTCTGTCTGCACATATCCCCGCAGGCCAGAAGAGGGCACCAGATCTCATTGCAGATGGTTGTGAGCCACCATGTGGTTGCTGGGAGTTGAACTCAGGAGCTTTGGAAGAGCAAGCAGCGCTCTTAACCTCTGAGCCATCTCTCCAGCCCTTTATTTTATTTTATTTTTTATAAAGATTTACTTATTTATTATGTATACAGCATGTATGACTACAGGCCAGAAGAAGGCACCAGATCTTATTACAGATGGTTGTGAGCCACCATGTGGTTGCTGGGAATTGAACTCAGGACCTCTGGAATGAGCAGTCAGTGCTCTTAACCTCTTAAGCCCCCATTTAATATTTTTATGCTTACAGGATTAAAAATACTTTGGACATTATTATTTCTCAAGCCTTTGTCTCTGTCTCTGTCCCTCTCTACCTCCCTCCGTGTGTGTATGTGTGTCTGTGTGTGTGTGTGTGTGTGTGTGTGTGTGTGTGTATAGTTGCTATTGGGATTGTAATATGTACTATTAATATTTCTAATTCCTTATAGGTAAGAAAGTGCTACTTATATATATTCAATCCAGTTCAGGCCTGTTCAGACTGGTTTAATCCAGTTCAATCTGGTTCAGACTGGTTCAGACCAATTTCAGACTGGTTTAATCTGGTTCAGACTGGTTCAGACCGATTCAGACCAGTTCAATCTGATTCAGTCCTGTTCAGACCAGATCAATCCGGTTCAGAACGGTTAAATCCAGTTCACTCTGGTTCAGACTGGTTCAATCCATTTCAATCCAGTTCAGAACGGTTCAATCTGGTTCAGACCAGTTCAGACCAGTTTAATCTAGAGAGACCGGTTTAGACCGGTCCAATCCAGCTCAGACCAATTCAGACCAGTTCAGACCCATTTAATCCGGTTCATTCCGGTTCAGACCGCTTAATATGGTTCAGACCTGTTCAATCCAGTTCAATCCAGTTCAGAATGATTTAATCTGCTTCAGACCGGTTCAGACTGGTTCAATCACGTTCAGACTGATTCAAACTGTTTTGATCTGGTTCATAGCGCTTCAAACGAGTGCTATCAGGTTCAATCTGGTTCCATCCATTCTGCACTATGAAAGCTGGCTAGCAGGGAAGAAGCTTCTAGTTCACCTCAACATGATTTCTCTGTGCCCTGGGACCATTGTGCCTTCTGCAGTAGGTTCTTACCAGCAAGTTCTGGTAGGTCCCTGAGAGCAACAGCAAAAGTGTGTGTTGTTTGGGGAACGTCTAGGGTCTACTCTTAAGGTTTGAAGAACAAAGAATAATATAACTCTATGGCAACCTTTCAGGCACAGAAACTTCAAAGCCAAAGTGCACAAGTACCCAGTGTAGAGATTTTCCTGCCGTTTGTTTTTCTCCTTCCTCCCTGGAATTACTGACAAAGGTAACTGAATCATGGATTCTTCCTACAGCATGGGTAGCCAATACCGCTTCAGTAAACTATAAAAATGTTTAGAACTTGACACTCTTACATCTTAATTGAGGCTGTGCTTGCAAAGTAAAGAAACCAGAGATGGTATTGTTATCTAAGAATAACAATATTCTGGCATGGAGCAAAACATACTGGAATAAAACAAGAGACAAAAACAAAGTCTTCTTGAAGTATACACTACTATAATTCATGCTTGCTCAGTGTGCTGGCATTCTGTACATTCATAAAGGAAAAAGTGAGCAATCAATTTGATTTGAGACCCCAGAGAGCAGCAGAAAGGTTTTGACATTTGCAGTGGCTCTCAACAAAGTTGAATAATAAAGAAAGAAAGCAATATGAGCAAAGATATGGATTTTTGAAATTGCACAATATGGAGAATTATGGAATGTGTAGACAATAGTATTTGAACTTGAGGAAAGGTGGATTTCCAATGGTGGTCTGAAGCCAAGATACTGAAAATAAGATGTTCCCTATGCATCTACAACAAAACTCAGAGGTACCAGGAGGCAATGGAATTCCCAGCATCAGGGATTGCTAGCAAAATATGTACAGAGGAATATTCTTTTTTTATAGTATTTTTATTTTATAATTAACTTAATTTCACATATCAGCCATGGATTCTCCCATCCTCCCTCCTCCCACCCCAGTCCTCCCCCAATCCACCCCCCACTCCCACCTCCTCCAAGTCAAGGTCTCCCCTGGAGAGTCAGCCTAGCCTGTCAGATTCAGCCAAGGAAGGTCCAGTTCTCTTCTCCCTACACCAAGGCTAAGCAAAGTGTCTCAGCATAAGCCCTAGGTTCCAAAAAGTCAGCCCTTGCACCAAGGACAGGTCCTGCTCCACTGCCTGGGGGCCTCCCAAACAGTTCAAGCTAATCTACTGTCTCACTTATACAGAGGGCCTGGTCCAGTTCCATTGGGGCTCCTCAGTTATTGGCTCATAGTTCATGTGTTTCTGCTACTTTGGCTATTCGTCCCTGTGCTTCCTCCAACCATGGTCTCAACATCTCTAGCTCATACAATCCCTCCTTTCTCTCACCAGCTGGGCTCCCAGAGCTCCACCTGGGGCTCAGCCGTGGATGTATGCATCCATTTCCATCAGACACTGGATGAGTTCTGTCATGACAGCCACAATGTTCAGGCATCCAATCACCAGAGCAGGTCAGCTCAGGCACTCTCTCGACCATTGCCAGTAGCCTACAGTAGAGGTATCTTTGTGGATTTCTGGGGACCTCTCCAGTACTCTGATTCTTTCTATTCCCCTGGGGTCTTCATTTTTTTTTTTAACACAGTGGCAAAAAAAATGTAAAAGAGAACAGGACTATAGGCAGAGACATATTGGTAAAGAGTGAGTGGAGGTCATGCAGTTGAGGGATGATACAAGGAAGAAAGAGGAGACAGTGGTGATGGAATTGCTAACCCCGGGACCAAGAGAAGAGTGTCATAAGTAGAGTGGCAGTGAGTAACACACAGGCAGTATGGCTTGAGGTTTGCAGCTGACTCAGTGGATCACTAAAACTGAACTGGTAAGATGAAAACTTTAGGCCTGAGGGAGTGGAAAATGAAACTGACTTGAAAGATATTAGTGTCAACTTTCCCTGGAGACATCCACGTGCCATGGTTCATCAAGTGATTAGTAACAGATTTCACTTGGTCAGTGGATGCATATTATGAAAATGATTCATATTATTAAGTTTATGTTATGACCATACAGAAAGGCTTGGGAAATCATTGCAGAAAAAGGAGAAAACACTATTTGTCCCTGTGCTTGTTGCAATCTTGGATTCAACAATCCATGCTCTTGCAGACCCTCCTCTTTCTCGACAGTTGGACACCTGGAGCTCCACCTGGGGCCTGGCTGAGGATCTCTGCATCCACTTCCATCAGTTATTGGATGAGAGTTCCAAGACAATTGTTAGGGTGTTTGGCCATCTGATCACCAGACTAGGTCAGATCAGGCTTTCTCTCGACCATTGCCAGCAGTCTACAGAGGATGTATCATTGTGGATTTCTGGGGACCTCTCCAGCACTCTGCCTATTCCTGTTCTCATGTGGTCTTCATTTATCATGGTCTGTTATTCCTCATTCTCCCTTTCTGTTCTTGATCCAGCTGGGATCTCCTGCTCCCCTAAGCTTTCTTTCCCTCCAATCTTGCCCTTCATTACCCACACTGTCGTCCAGGTTGTTCATGTAGATCTCATCTATTTCTCTGTCATTTGGTGATCCTTGGGTCTTTCCTAGGGACCTGTCCCTGGAGTTGTGTAGCAGTCTAGTCAAATAGCCAAACGAATGGAAGCACATGAATTATGAACCAAAGGCTGTGGAGCCCCCAGCTGGATCAGGCCCTCTGGATAAGTGAGACCATTGAATAGCTTGAACTTTTGGGAGGCATCCAGTCTGTGGGACCAGGATCTGTCCTTAAGTACTGAATCCACCAGGTTTAAATGAATCCCCAGGGGTGCCTTGATCCTGGAGGACATGGGAATGGAGGGGAGGGGCAGGGGGTAGGTGGGGGTGGGGCGGGAGGGGGGAGGACAGGGGAACCCATGGCTGATGTATAAAATTTAAAACACATAATAATAAAGAAAAAAATTTTTTTAAAAAAGAAAAAAATCAGAAGAACTATGAATGTAAAAAAAAGGAGAAAACACATTATAAACAAGGAAATGAAGTGTGAGCGGTAGGAGAGGAAGAAAAGAGAGTGACACCATAAAACTCTAGGACAGAAAAAAAATTTAAAAGCAACTTGTTTATGGCAGTGTGAAATTATGGAGCTCAGCCAAGTGGTATGATACCCCAAAGAGCCCAGTGAGTTTTATTATTTGTTTGTTTTCCATGGACATCTTCTGAACTGTTAGTGGAGTAGGGCTCACAAGTCAAGTCGGGATGTTATTAAAACCAAAAATTAAAAGCACAGAATACAGGTTTGGCTTGTAGCTGGGAAGGAGAGAAATAGATGATACGTAGGTGTGAGCTTCATATAGAGGAGCTTAAAGAATGTGAGCCAGCAAAGGCAGGATGCATATAGACTGCTAGGGAAGACCACAGAGTGAAAAATGACTTGGATTATGCCCTCTGCAACTTCTGCAGTGATTAAGAGCATCACTGAAGGGTAACAGCATCTAATGCATTCTTACAAAGTGTGTTTCTTGGTCTTTTTACCATTTGGCCAACTTTAATTAATTTAGATCTAGAGATAACACTCGACAATTGTGTAAGAAAAATTGTTATAGATAAAGCAGGATGCAGGGAGTGGTGCTGAGGTCTATCTGGAATGAGTAGGAAACAGTCTCACAAAGACTACCATCTTCTTTCTCTATTATTACCTTGTATTTGCCTTAAAGACAGAGATATTGTTGACAAACCCATTGTTGTGACATGGCAAAAGAGGTGTAGCTGGAGTTTTCTCCAGTCCTGCCCAACCCCATGGACTCCACAACCTCTTATAAAATAATCACTCAGAAGCTCATATTAATTAAACTGCTCGGCCATTAGCTCAGGCCTACCACTGTCTAGCTCTTACACTTAAACTCAGCCCATTTCTATTAATCTATACCTTGCCACGTGGCTGGTGGCTTACCGCTAACTTACATCTTTCTACTCATCATGGCGGCTGGCGGCATCTCTCTGCCTTAGCCTTCCACTTCCCAGATTTCTCCTCCCTCTTTGTCCCAGCTATACGTCCTGCCTGGCTTCTGGACAACCAACATTATATTTATCAATCAATCATCCACAGCAGAGAGGTCTTAGTGGGTAGAGCCAAGGTGCCCCACAATGGGTGAGAGACAAAGACTTGATGCAAACAGCGCTCAGTGGAGAGTTTTATTTGGTGAGGGAAAGAGATAGGGGAGAGAGAGAAAGAGAGGGAAACAGAAAGAGGGAGAGAGAAAGAGAGATGAGGGGAAGGTGTGCTACTTGATGGCAAATGTGGAGAGAGAGAGAGAGAGAGAGAGAGAGAGAGTGTGTGTGTGTGTGTGTGTGTGTGTGTGTGTGTGTGTGGGGAGAGAGAGAGAGAGAGAGAGAGAGAGAGAGAGAGAGGGAGAGAGAGAGCACAAAGGGGATGAGTCCTTCCTTAAAGCAGAGGGGAATGTAGGATAATGTCAGGACACTGGACAGGCCAGGGTATTATCTGCTTAATGGCCAGGATTCCAAAAAGTGTGTCTGAATGCTAACACCTGTTACAGGGTATGTATGGTCTGCTGGTTTACTTGTTTATGTTTACTCTGATTTATACTTGGATTTCTATTGTGCCAAGAAAGGGGAGTGGGTCTGAAGCCTGAACTTCAGTACTGGTTTTAGTACCAAGAATAAGAGCTATCATGAAATATAATCCAGTCTTTTAAAAGTTGGTTTTGCTGTGCGCTGGTATGGGGCTATTTCCTGGGGAAAAGGAGTTACATGCCCATTGTTATCTTAAAGTTTTGAGGAAGTTAAGTCAGACACCTGCCGCTCTTTTGAAAGATTCAAAATTGTGTAAACAGTGTTTAGCTAGCTATTAAACAAAAATGAACAAAAAATTGACATTAATTTGATATTCTATTGTTCTTAATCTTTTATAAGTTATAAGTTTGTTTTTGCTCTTCCTCCCCCAAAAAATGGTTTGATAACAAATTTATCTAAATAAACTAATTTTTTTCACATCAGGTTAACTTCATTTGCTAAATTAATAAATACTTAGTCAAATCAATGATGGAACTTCTAAATGGGAAATTTCTTGAGCTAAAGATTTCCTTAGAATCTCGGGGGCATTAGGAGGTGAATAAGCTCCACTGAAGGGTTTGTGGTCCACATCCCAGATTCACAAGCCCTCTATGTGGAGGGCTCTCACCTTGTCTTGGCATTAAGTTGCCATTAGTTGCTCAGGATTATTGTAGTGAAATTCATGACCCACTTTTATTCCATACTTCTCGCTGGCTCCATTACTAAATTAGACTTACTGTGGATCTTATTAGCTTTTAGGCCACTATCCTAACCATGAGATAGGCTCTGCCATAGAATCTCCTTTTTTTTTTTTTCTCAAGTTGATCAGACGACAGGCATAGATTTAAATTCTCAGTTTACTCCTGCCTACATCCCAGAAGCTGCATTGTGGAAGCTGCATCCCAGAGGAAGCTGCATCCTGGGAGCTCTAAGAAGCCTGGGTTTCCTCCTACCACACAGGAAAGGACAGTGAGCAGGATGGGGGTGGCCAAGTTCTGGCTCCATCTCTCCCCAAACTCACATCTGCCTAAGGATGTGGGATGATGGAGTCTCCTTTAAAAATTCCAAACATAGCATCCCTTTCAAACTCCTTAGATTTCTGCCATTCCATCCTCTTCTCCCCGGGTTTCAACAACTGAGAGTCTTATGTCTGGTTTATAGTTGCTGGCCTCCTTGTCCCGTTTCCAGAACTCTACTCTTAGCTTTCCATGGGATATGAAAGCACTAGGCCTCCTCCTCCTCCCCACCCCAGCAAGTTTCTTTCTCTCACAAGGAAACCGCTTCTTTCTGCAAAGCAACGCAAAACTTATTTTTCTTCTCTTCGCAGAAAACGTAGTGCACCTTGATTTCAGAGATTGAGTACTTTACAATTTTAATTTTATTTTTGCCTTTATTTATCCCAATTTGACCATATCTTATTGATAAAACTCTTTATAAAATTGCCCATTGTGTATCAGCTCCCAAACCCTTTTTCTGTACTCAGCTTTGGAATGTGGAGGCTGAAAACAGAGACTTACTAAAAACTGCTCCCTACTGGCAATTTCAAGCAGGACCACTAGAGGGACACACAAGGCTGGAGCAGAGAAGGTGAGGACTCCCTCTTGCCTGCTTCCTTGTATTCTTTTGCTCAGCTGCTTCTTCCTGTGAGCACCACCCAGCAAGTCTTCATTCTGCCTGAGGCAGTTTTTTTCCTGTAGCAGTAGTTAAATCCAGTTCACAATTTCTCCAACGTCTATATAGTCGACTTTATCCTAGATCTCTCAGAGACACCAGCACACACTAGGCACACTTTTCTGAGAACATCAGGCCCAAGGAGGCAATGGTCCTTCGAGCTCAGATACCAGAGTTTACACTCAGGGTTTCAAATGTACACTGTCCTGTCTATAAAGCATCTGAATTTGAACCATCCCAATCTAACCACCACCACCCCAGCTCTAGGATGCGAACTCATTCAATACATGCTTCTTTCATAATACATAGTTATAACCTTGTGCTTGCTTTATAATTCTGTTTATTAAAGATTCTCATGAAAATCACTGATATATTTCAAGTTCCTCAAATAGAACTAACCCAGCCCCATCTCACCAAAATGAATGTTATATCAAAACCACCAGACTGTTATTTGTTAGTAGGTCATCAGGGAGATGAGGGAAAGGCACCATGGTTGTATATCTCTGAATATATTTGTTGACCTCGTGTGTTTGGTGCAGATATCCTGAGATCTTCAGTCTAAAAGGAAAAAAACCCAGGGTTTAAGACTAAAGCAATTTAACTATTCACACCAGACTTTTTTCCTTTCTTTTTCTTTCTTTCTTTTCTTTTCTTTTTTTTTTTCTTTCTTTACAAAAATGCAGTACTCACAAACAGCCACAACCATCAGTGTCTTCGGGGACCACATGAGCAACCCTAACCTCCATGTGAGCTGAGATCTCAAGAGTTAGAATCTGTGTTTAACTGTGGTGATTTTCATACGTTTCAGTGTGGTGAACACTACCAGATATGGTATAACACAGAGGTGAGGCAAGGTCTATAAGAAGCAAAAATGATTTGCTGTGTCTATGTTTCTTTTCCAGTCCCAACATTTCACTTCTTCTTGGTTCTATACCTCCTTAGGCTTGATTTCATTATACACCATTGCTACATTTTAGAAAAAGATGAAAAGGAATATTGTTAGAATTCAGGTCTTCCCAGGTGTGGTAGGGTAGGCCTAGCCAGAACTCTGGAAGAAGCATGACTTTAGTCCTCTAGGCACTGCAATTCATTTAGTTTGTGGGGTATGCATGTGTCTATTCCATTTAAATATTTTTGGAAAACCTGCGGATTGAGCCCAGGGTCCAAGATATGCTATATAACTGACAACTAACTACTTTCCTATTCCTGCAACTATTTTCAAAAAGAAAAGAAAAATAAAGTTGATAATTGGCCACCATAATTCTCTGTTAGCTATATTTCCTTTCTTCTACTGGGAGATTAGATGATGGCAGGAAAATATCATTGCATTTCTGGCTGGCTGGTAGATCTGCCTTATGAGCAGAACATGGGCCAACAAGGCCTATTCACATACGTGTCTTTGGAGAGGGCTAGTCATTGAAGGTGAAAGGGTACTAAGCAAAACAAACCAATGAACAAATACATGTAGATATGAAACTTATTGCATAAGGAGAAGAAGTTAAAAATCCATCTAATCTTTGGAGTAGTGTTGGATAGTCCTTTACAAACACGGCACTCTTTCATGCTTCCATGAGGATGGGAACCTGAAATGGCTGCCTACTTGAGAAGGTATCCAAGCCCCCCTGGGGGGGGGTGTGTGGTTCAAATGGAAGCTAGGGACAAAGTAGACACAGAGGTGTTCCCTACAATCTCATCTCTGAAAATATACAGAAGTACAAAACTCCACACAAAGTCCATAGGGACGGCGCTCTGGATCCCTGCCAAAGCTAACGCTATCTTGCTAGATGTTACTATGATCTATGAGAAGGCTGCAGCACAACAGATGTGGACAGCTCAGAGGGAAAACACACATCTGACAGTTGCTGAGAAAATAGATTAGATTTAAAAATATCTGATTTGTGTTCTCTGAGATAAAGAGGAAACATGAAATGAAAAACAATAATATAGAAGGAAAGAAGGGGTGAGAAAAAGAACTTAGATTCTGAGATAAAGTAGCATAAGCTGAGAGGTTTAAAGACTGTCACAACCCCTTAAAAAATAACATCAGATTTAAAATTGGCATTGGTGTCCAAAAAGCAAAAAGATGATGCAGAAAATTGAATTAGTATTGAAGAGAATGGTTAACAAATTATTCTAGAATCAGAGGAAAAGATAAAACATTGTAGTAGAAAGGTAAAGATTCCTGGGAAAATATGGGAGCTAGACAAAGGAAGAAGGGAGTATAGGGAGGGCTGGAAAAAAACAATGGGAAACTACTTACCTATTAGAAGCATCTCTGGGAAAGACCCTTTCCCTCTACAAAACAAAGCAGAATGATGGCTGGCGAAAATGGTTATAATAGACAACAAATCTGAGTGGAGAAAAATCAAGAAGAGTTGTACTTAAAGTCATGCCAGTCTTTAAAAAGTAAAAACAAGCTGAAGAACTTATAAAAGATTAAGAACAATAGAATATCAAATCAATGTCAATTTTTTGTTCATTTTTGTTTAATAGCTAGCTAAACACCGTTTACACAATTTTGAATCTTTCAAAAGAGCAGCAGATGTCTGACTTAACTTCCTCAAAACTTTAAGATAACAGGAAATGGCCCCATACCAGTGCATGGCAAAACCAACTTTTAAAAGACTGGATTATTGTGGTCTTCATTTATCATGCTCTATTATTCCTCATTCTCCCTTTCTGTTCTTGATCCAGCTGGGATCTCCTGCTCCCCTAAGCTTTCTTTCCCTCCAATCTTGACCTTCATTACTCCCACTATCGTCCAGGTTGTTCATGTAGATCTCATCTATTTCTCTGTCATTGGGTGATCCTTGGGTCTTTCCTAGGGTCCCGTTTTCTAGGTAGCCTCCCTGGAGTTGTGTAGCAGTCCAGTCATCTTTGTTTTACATCTAGTATCCTCCTATGAGTGAGTACATACCATGTTTGTCCTTCTGAATCTGGGTTACCTCACTCAGGATGATTTTTTTCTAGATCCATCCATTTGCCTGCAAAACTCTTGATGTCATTGTTTTTCTCTGCTAAGTAGTACTCAATTGTGTATATGTACCATATTTTCTTTATCCATTCTTCAGTTGAAGGGCATCTAGGTTGTTTCCAGGTTTTGGCTATTACAAACAAAGCTGATACGAACATAGTTGAGTAAATGCCCTTGTGGTATGATTGAGCATTCCTTGGGTATATGCCCAAGAGTGCTATAGCTGGGTCTTGGGGGAGATGGATTCCCAATTTTCTAAGGAAGTGCCATATTGATTTCCAAAGTGGCTGTACAATCTTGCATTCCCACCAGCAGTGGAGGAGAGTTCCCCTTGCCCCACATCCTCTCCAGCATAAGCTGTCTTCTGTGCTTTTGATCTTAGCCATTCTGACAGGTGTAAGGTGGTATCACAGAGTCCTTTTGATTTGCATTTCCCAGATAATTAGGGATGTTAAGCAATTCCTTAAATGTCTTTCAGCCATTTGAACTTCCTCTGTGGAGAATTCTCTGTTTAGTTCTATAGCCCATTTCTTAATTGGACTGTTGGGCATTTTGATGTCTAATTTCTTGAGTTCTTTATATATTCTGGATATCAGTCCTCTGTCAGATGTGGGGTTGGTGAAGATCTTTTCCCATTCTGTAGGCTGTCGCTTTGTCTTGTTGACCGTGTCCTTTGCTCTACAAAAGCTTCTCAGTTTCAACAAGTCCCATTGATTGATTATTTCTCTCAGTGTCTGTGCTACTGGTGTTATATTTAGAAAGTGATCTCCGGTGCCAATGCGTTCAAGAGTACTTCCTATTTTCTCTACTATCAGGTTCAGAGTAGCTGGATTTATGTTGAGGTCTTTGATCCACTTGGATTTAAGTTTTGTGCATGGTGACAGATATGGATCTATTTCCAGCCTTCTACACATTGACATCCAGTTATGCCAGCACCATTTGTTGAAGATGCTTTCTTTTTTCCATTGTACATTTTTGGCTTCTTTGTCAAAAATTATATGTTCATGGGTGTGCAGGTTCAGGAATAGGCAGAGTGCTGGAGAGGTCCCCAAAAATCCACAATGATACATCCTCTGTAGAGTGCTGGCAATGGTCGAGAGAAAGCCTGATCTGACCTAGTCTGGTGATCAGATGGCTAAACACCCTAACTGTAGTGCTGGAACTCTCATCCAATAACTGATGGAAGTTGATACAGAGATCCTCGGCCAGGCCCCAGGTGGAGCTCCAGGTGTCCAACTGTCGAGAAAGAGGAGGGTCTGCAAGAGCGTGAATTGTTGAATCCAAGATTGCAAAAAGCACAGGGACAAATAGCTAAATGAATGGAAGCACATGAATTATGAACCAACGGCTGTGGAGCCCCCAGCTAGATCAGGTCCTCTGGATAAGTGAGTCAATTGAATAGCTTGATCTGCTTGGGAGGCACCCAGTCTGTGGGACCAGGATCTGTCCTTAGTGCATGAGCTGGCTGTTTGAAACCTTGGGCTTACACAGGGACACTTTGCTCAGTCTGGAAGGAGGTGACAGGACCTGCCTGTACTGAATCCACCAGGTGTAAATTAATCCCCAGGGGTGCCTTGATCCTGGAGGACATGGGAATGGAGGGGAGGGGCTGCGGGGAAGGTGGGGGTGGATGTGGGAGGAGGGAGGACAGGGGAACCCATGGATGATGTATAAAATTTAAAACACATAATAATAAAGAAAAAAAAAAGACTGGATTATATTTCATGATAGCTCTTATTGTTGGTACTAATACCAGTACTGAAGTTCAGGCTTCAGACCCACTCCCCTTTCTTGCTGGCAAAAAAAGAAAAAATGTTGGAATGATGCAAATATGACACTAAGAACTCGAGCATTTTCCCTTTCCCGAGTGAATGCAGTCAGTTAGAGGCTGTGAGACAGGAAGCTGGAACCCTACCTCTCATGTCAGGACAGGTGGAAGAGACAGTGAGTACAACCATGACTGGTCCATGGCCATGCTAATCTTCTGTAGATGGGGAAGTATTATTGCTGATCACAGCAACATGCCATCTGGCTATGGATTTGTATACTACAGTGACTCCATGGCAAATGTAATATTTCACTGCTATACCTATTCCATCAGCCCTAGAGCTGAGCCAATGTGGGGTATGCCTTTGATCCCAGCACTAGGAGGTGAAGAAAAGAATATAATGTGGGTGGAGACAGGATCGCAAGACCCCTTCCCCCATTCAGTCAGAGGATTCATAGAGGTAAAAAGTTACTATCTGCTCTATTTCTCTGATCTTTCAGCTTTCATCTTCAATATCTAACTCTGGGTTTTTACTCTCAAGCCTAATTAGGATAGTGCTTTACTTCTGGTTGCAAATTGCCCTGAAATGTGCCTCCATTACAGACATCAGGACAGCTCATGAATCTAAATGGGTCCTCTCTCCTTTCATTCTTCTGTCTTAAGGTTTCATTTATTTTTAATTTGTGTATGTGTTGGGGGGCAGTCCGAGTATGAGTGCTCATGCGAGCGCAATACTGCCTGAGGCCAGAAGTGGGGGTCAGAAAAACCAGACTTAGAGTTATGAGTGATTAGGAACAACCAGACATAGCTGCTAGGAACCAAACTCAGGTCCTCTGCAAGAGCAATATGTTTTCTCAGCCCCTGAGCCACCTATGCAGCCCCAGTCCTTATCGTTCTTATCTGTATGCAAGTTCTAATCCTCTTGATGCTTCCCATTCGATCTGCTTTGCTCCTTGCCTCCCCACTTTTTAAATTTTCTTCTATTTTAAAACAATTATTTCAGTCCTTCTTCCCCAGAACGAGGTAACCCAATGTAATCATCAGTCTAGTCCTTGATTGACCTTGAAATGTAGGGTAAGGAATTGTATCCTCGACAGTTTTCTCTGCAAAGTGGGAATAAGAATGCTAGGATGGGGGACAGAAAAGCATTTAATCAGGGGGCTCTGGACCCTAGGTTTGACTTATAGTGCTAAAAAGGAAGAAAAAACAATACACAGTCATCTAAGGAAAGTAATTGAAACTATTTTGAGATACCCTGGCAGAATGGTTATCCTTGAGAGCTCTAACACCAGATGATGGTGAAGATGTTTGTAAGGAGAAACCTTATTCACACCAAATTAGTATGGCTATTTTGAAAATTACTATGGACTTTTCTCAAGCAATTAAAAATAGAACTATCATATGATGCAGCTATACCACTCCTGAGAATATGTCTGAAGTACTCTATGTTCTGTCTCAGAGGTACTTACATATTTATGTTCACTGATGCTCTATTCAAGGAAGGAGGTAAATAGAATCAGCCTAGATGTTCATCAACAAACAAATGGATAATGTAATTGTGTTACTCATACAAAATGGAATTTTATTCAGCTATAAAGAAAAATGTAATTTCCCAAAAATTGTATCAATCTGAAAAGTATAATATTAAGTGAGGTAAGCCAAACTAAGAATGACAAAACCCACGTATTCTCTTTTACACATGACTCTTAGCCTGCAATGTGTTTCTGTGTCTGAAGAAATGGTGTTTGGTGAATAAAATTTAAAAATCCAGAAAGGATACCAAGAGAGTAAAAATAGGAGCTGAAAAAAGTCTAGGTAAAGGTAAAGGACACAGGTGACATGAAGAAGATAATAGGCTAGGTGGGTGATTCCAGGGAAATCAGGGATGCAGGAGATGAGCCAAAAGGAGACTCTACTGTAACACATTTTGTTTGAAATTAAAACAATGATATCTAAGACCTTGTATATTAATTTCAAAGATCAAAAAATACAAAATTTACATATCCTCTAGATCAGTGGGTCTCAACCTTCATAATGCTGCAACTCTTTAATATAGTTCCTCATGTTGTGGTAACCTCCAAGCAAAAAATTATTTTTGTTGCTACTTCACAACTTAATTTTGCTAATGTTATGAATCATAATGTAAATATCAGTGTTTTCACATGGTCTTAAAACAACCCCATGTGAAAGGGTTGTTTGACCCCAAAAGGGGTAGTGACCCATAAGTTGAGAGCCACAGGTTAAGAGTTTGGGGAAGATATAATAAAATAGTGCATGTGAAACTTATGGCAATGGCAGAGACTTGAGAAATCTTAGGTCCCTTTTTCCTCACAGTTCCATTCCTCTTCCAGCTCTTCATCACAGTCAGCGTTTCTGGTGGACTTAGTTTTGATTGTGCATACAGCTAGCCCCACTGGCCTGAAGGCAATGTATGAAATATATTTTGACAGTTTTGTAGTAAAGAATGAAACAAGTCTCTATCAGTCATCTGTCCTGTAAATACCGCCAACTCACCCCAAGAAATCCCCAAGTTTCTATATTCCCAGACCCAGGTTATCCTGATTTTGTCAGGTAGAAATGCTCAGAATGTGAAGTTGTTTAGTTTCAAGTGGCTCCAAGGGAATGACATCTATGTACAGAAGAGGTTGCCCAGAACTGCTGACAAAGACTCAAGGGCCTTTGTGCATAGGTGCAGTGTAGAGGTTTACCAGCTGTCCAGATCTGTGGTTCTTTCATTACTTTGAAGGTAAGCAGTGACTGTCTAACCTTCTTTCTGATTATACTGGCCTCTGAAATAGAATGTTCTAGCATCTTTTCATAGCATCAGGAGCCCTACTTTCTGCATTGACATGGAAGCATTATTTTTCTGCACATTGGTGCTTCCAGTACACAAGCCTGCTGTGGGGTGTCTTTCTGTATGCAGTGAATATGTGTTGCTCTGATTGTTTGATAAATAAAGCTGCTTGGCCAATAGTGAGGCAGAATAAGGTTAAGCAATACATTCAAGCTGGAGAGAGAGAGAGGAGAAGAAAGGAGAGTGGGGCAGATGCTGTGAGCTGCTGCCAGGAGAAGCAAACTGTGAAAATACTGGTGAGCTATGGAACACATGGCAACTTATAGATTAAGTAGAAATGGGTTAAGTTATAAGAGCTACTTGGGAAGAAGCCTGCCATAGGCCATGCAATTTGTAACTAATATGAAGCCTCTGAATGATTATTTTATAAGCAGCTATTGGACCTTAGGGCCGGGCAAGACCAGAGAAACTTTCCAGCTACACAAGCCAGAGAATCTAATATCATACAGAGTGTATATGAGGTTTTGTCTCTCTTATTCACTAATCTGCTTGCAGAGTGGAAGCCTAAAAGGTATACTGGGACAAAAACCCTCTGTTCTTTTACTATTCAGCTCTAATTTTTACTGAGTTCCAATCAAGTTTTAAGACTATAGAAAGATGAAGACAAAAGAGGTAGTTATGGTATTTGTAACAAACACAAGTGGGTGAGGCATGTGTGTGAAAAAAGAAGCAGGGCTTAGTGCTCTTGGTTGTTGTTTAAATGTCTGGGAGGAATTGGGTGAGGTGACAGGTGGTTAATCAAATAAATGCGGACAGGGTGAGATTGACCCCTGCAGTGTTCCAGAGTGTGACTCTGCTACTTACCTCTGTGGTCTGATGAGTGCCCCCCCCCCACTCTCTGTTGAACATCAGAGCTTTCTCATTGCTGTTAAAACACCTATCTAGACACTGACCTTTCCGGTCCTTGATAAGTTTGTCAGGTAGTGTCTTATTCAACCAGAGATGCAGACTTCAAGTTCAATTCCCTTTTCTGAGAAGGACTTGCATGATCCAATTCAGGAGAAATGCTGAAAATGATTTCATAGAATCTCAAACATCCTGTCCTCCAACTCCCACGCCACAACCTAGTAGAATGCTCAGTGTGGGTGGAAACTATACATCATTCTGGGGAAAGCAGCATCAAGTCAATTGGAAGACATGGGCATGACAAGAGCAGCTCATCTTGTCACAGCCAGTCTGTCTTATTAACTGGTCATAAAAATATATGGTGGGGCTCAAAGAGAAATCAAAGAGCTTGCTCACATGCCCTATATGACTCCTCTTTTCCTGCCAGTGTCCTGAGTTCAGTCTTTACTCATTCCCACACAACTGTCATGTCTGTGATTTTTTTTTTTCAACAGGGCCGGTGTATAACCCCAACTCTGTGCAGCACATCTTACCAATGGGTGAAATGTTTTGGAGTTAATTTCAGTAAAGAAGAGTTCTAGTGCTTCCAGCCTTGTCATGGTCAATTACATTTGAATTAAAATTGTAAAGTAAAAATCTGCCATGGAGCAGCCCTTGGTTAATGCACAGTTTGGCATTTTGTGCTTCAGAACACTTGTATGCAAACACAGCAAAGAGGGCAAAATGAGTCCCTTAGTAGCCATTTGAAGACTTTGGAGCCACATTTGGATGAAGAGAAGGAAGTGACTAGATCTCTAATAATGAGTGCTAGACAGCAAATTTCTATATTGCCTTGTAAATCAATTCAGGCCTTTTTGTGTGTGTGTTGAAAGATGCAGATGATCACTCTTCCACCCCTGTTCCTGGAAACTAAATTAATGAACATACTTCTCAAGTTTATTAAAATAAGAGTTTTTCCAATTTTGGACTAAGATGACCTGATGCTTGTGATCTCAACAAGATGGGGTAACTTAACCAAACCGGAGTTAAAGGAGGAAGAGGAGAGTCACTACTATCTACAGGTAAATGTGCTAAATGCATTTAGTTGCTCAAAAGGTAATTAGCATGTAAATTGAATTCTGAAGAGAAGAACACAAATAATCATGTCACCAAGGACCTATCTACAGTGGATTTTTTGGTGCCAGAGTTTGACCTACACTCCTTGCTAACGAGGTGATAATGAGCTGTGAAGGCCCAAAGGAGCTATTGGGTAGCAATCCTTGTAAAAGTGAGATAAGCAGTAAGTGCATTGCTATACGCATGATCAGTCCTAGAATACAGCAGTAACATCACTCATATCTGCTGCTATGACTTCTTTAAGAAAGAGAATATTTTGTGGAAAATAACATTTGCTAAGGCTTCCTTTGTTTTGAAGTTTCTGGTGAGTTCCAAGGAATCACTTACATATTTAGAAATGAGAGTAGTTTTGGCAAAGTATAAGCATAATAGCACCCGTCCAAGGATATAGACATCTCACTTTAAAGAATAATTTAGGACCCATTTCTCCTTCTCACTGTTAACCCCCAATCCATGCAAAATGGAATTCAAGATTTCCTGCTTGTGTAACATTTTTGTTTTTGTGATGAAATCCCATGACCAAAAGCAGCTTAAAGGAATAGTTCATTTTGACTTCTAGTACCACAGGGCTAGATGTCCGTAATGGCCCAGAAACATGGCTGTAGCTACGCCTCCAGAACAAGCTAAGAGATCACATCTCAAAACCACATACTAAGCACAGAGAGCTGCAAGTGGGGAAAGGCCAGAGGACCCCAAAGCCTCAGTGAGGTGCTTCCTCTAGCAAGGCTGCCCTCCTGAATGTTTCCAAACCTTCCCAAACAGTGCCACCATTGGGGACCAGGTGTTTAAACACATGGGTCTCTAGGAGGCATTCCTCACTCAAACTGTAACATTGCCCTCCTCCCTGCATCCATCAGGATCTTTTCCCACCTGTTCATCTGCAAGTTCGGTCACTGAATTCAAGAGTGAATTCTGCTTTATATCAGAGTCACAAAAGCTGTCTAAAGATTCATACTTCTCAGACATGGAGACCCTGTTTGGCTTTTGCTATGGAGTTTGGATTCCCTCCTTAAACCCCTGGGGCAAACACTAAAACATGACCTATTTTTTTTTTCAAGGTCTAGCTGAGCATGGCTCAGACTACAGTGGAATCAAAGCCCAGGCCATATGATCAGAACCATCAGGAAAGGAAGCCAGGGGCAGAGGATGGCTTACCAGGTAAGAGAACACAGGGTCTCAAAACAAAGACAAAGGAGAAGCAGGAGTTTTAAAAAGATCCACATCAAAAAACTATCTTGAAGACAGCAAAATGTATGTATTTTTTAATTTAGTAAAGCTCTGTTGAAAATACATGAATACTAAAATAAGCCTGAGGCAATGGTAGGCTCCTTGGTATATGAGGGTATCCACAGAACAAGAAGTTTGCCCAAAGTTTGTGCAAAGACTGATCCCAGCCATCTTTAATTGGTAGTTGCTCTCTGTGGCAGTCTCTGCTGAAGTTTTAGAGGAGACTGACCCATTGTATGCATACTGATTAGATTTCAGTTGCTGCCTAGCCTTCTAAGGCATTATGTTCTGACTCCCTGGCCCCTGATGGCCACTCAGAATTTCAATGTTATTCTTTGTGATAAGACATAAAGAGACATATATGCTACAAGAAGAATAAATAACAAGGGGCCTGGTCTGACCTGTTGAGGTCAGATAAGCCTGTCCAGGGAAGAAGGATTTAGCAGGATATCCAAAGGGTACGAGGGCCTTTGGCTAGAAGGGTAGTAGGTTAGGGCTGAAAAGCTTGAAGCACAAGGCTGGTGAGGTAGTTAATTGAGTGTGTCCTGGAAAATCTGCCCTCTGGGCAGCTCTGCCTGGCTATAGCATTGCCGGAGAGATGGCTGCCAGAGACTAGGAAGGGAAGGAATGGCTGTGTTTGCAGAAATACCCACTGTGCTAATGGAGGCAAGGACTGGTGTTCTCTTTCCTGCTGCTTTGGCCACTGTTTCTAAATCAAAAATGAGAGGATATTTGACATTTCCAATATTTCCTAGCATTCCAGCTGACCTCCAGTCACAACTAGAAAGAATGACAAACCTTAGGATCAAAAGAAGTTGATATATACACAACACACACACACACACACACACACACACACACACACACACACAGAGAGAGAGAGAGAGAGAAGAACAAAGAGAAAGAAAGAGAGAATTGAAACTTCAATTCCCATAGTATTGAATGAGTTGTAATTTACTCCATATTTACTAAGCTGTGCATAGCAATTACCAAACAGCTAAATGGTCAAGAATTTCCATAACATAAAATATAAATACCTGGTATTTATATTTTAAATTCCCCCTTTTGAAACCATCATAATTTAACCCTAAGCTTGGAGATTCCCTGCTGACACTGGAGTTTGACTGACAGAAGGGATCGGCCACTGTATTTTGTTTCCATTGGGATCACATTACCAACCTGTAATTTCTCCATATTAGAAAATAGTGCTTGATTTCCAAATAATGAGCAGTTGAAAGATGGCTTTGCCCTGCTGCCACCTAGCACTGTGCCATTTATATCCCCTATTGTGTGAAGGCAGAGACCTGCTTCATCTAGTCACTTGCAGACATGCCTCTAGCATTCTGTACCATGCACCCAGGCCATCTTTCAGGACAGACACTACACTGAAGTCCTGCTTTCCTGCTGCACTCAACCCTGAGGTTCTGGTCCCCAGAGAACCTTTATTTGATGAAAAATATATCCAAGAATCTTCTGCATGATTAGGCCTTCATTGAGAGATAAGTCAGTTTTCCTGTGAGCCTCCATGACACAATGTATCATGCATAGCCACATATTCATGGGAACATGGTTCAAAGAAACCCATCACAGAAATCTTATCCAGATAAACCTTCATTCTAAGAGGCTTCAACTACATAAAGTTTCTACATCAAGGGCAATGGTAGACCACTTGCAATATCATAAACCACAAAAGAATCTTAGTGAGGACATTGTTACACCAGATTGTATAACACAGGAACACAGTGCAAGAAGGAAAGATGAGTCTTGGAATTACATCATATCTAGAGAGACTGACATATCGACAAGAAGTTTGTGGAAAAGTTTTAGAAGAAGCCATTTCTGGCGGCAGTGAAGAGAGCAAGTGAATCTAAAGGTAAATATTATCTTAACACCCAGAGCTGGGTAGATTTCCTAGGGAAGGATAAGACTTGCTCCAGGTCTCAGGGGGATGGAGGATCCTGGGTTACCCCTTCCAAATGAGGAAGCCTTTTGTACTTCCTCCCCTGGCTTTGGTAAGTGTTAGTCTAGTCTAGCCTATGACCACCACATAATCCTTGGTCCCAGACAGGAAGAGGCTTGGACTAGAAATGACCAGTTGCAAGGCAGAGTAGCAAATCCCCAGTGACACATTTCTGGTTGGATTATGGTCTACGCTCAACAAAGACACTTCGGTGTCAGTTGCTCAGGCTTTGCTGCAGGTACAAAGGAAAATGTGCTTCTGATCATCCCTGCTATGGTACATTTTGTCACCTCTTCAATGTAGGAAGCAGTACCAGTTGTGCACTGCCCTGCATAGGCAGGCCTCATTCTAGGAATCCCTGGAGTCTTCACTGGAAAACCTCATTTCAATTCTAAAAGCACCCTCCAGAAAGAGCTCCCTGCCCCTTTCTTCTGTAATGAAGATAATCTCATAGAATCTGCTAGCATGGGAGTAGGGCAGACATGAGATAAAATTCAAGTTCTAGCATAATTAACCAAAGGACCTTGGG
Source organism: Onychomys torridus (assembly GCF_903995425.1). Lineage (NCBI taxonomy): Eukaryota > Metazoa > Chordata > Mammalia > Rodentia > Cricetidae > Onychomys > Onychomys torridus. The sequence continues at coordinate 9,532,841 of NC_050451.1, read as the reverse complement.
CAAGCCAGCATGTTTACCTCTGACTATGAAAAGGAGGTGATATTGAGTTGAAATTTGAAATGTTGGCACAAGAAAGAAATGGTCCATTGTATACCAAAAGCTTAACATTTTCTTTAATCCATCATGTCCTAAACCTGTATGTGACTACAGAATCCTCTGCTAGAATCTATTCATATCCGAGGAAACACTCAGGAGCATTCCAGCTCTGCCTGCCTGTAGACCCCAGTTTGCCTGCCTCTTCTCTTCATTTAAGAGTGAGATGCAGAGCACTCAGGCTGGAAACTCCACTACTGAAATTCTGAAACATACACCTCATTGGGGGAACCCCTAGTGACATTCTTATGGAGCGTCTGAGAGGGCTATGGCCCTTCAATAATGTTTACTAATGAGACTTTGAATTTCATGAGTCTATCATTTAATGGGAAGCTCATTTTGATTTTTGACAATGGATTCAGCACTTTCTAGGGAAATGCTGGCCTGAAGATATTTTTCAAGACCATCTTCCAGGTCTCATTAATATTCCATCCTGTTCCATCATGAGTACACAGGATGCCATGTGCCCTTTGTTTGTCCATGTGAAATGATGGAAGCAGCAAGTAGGAGAGGGGATGGCATTAACTGAACCTTGCTCAGCAATCCCAAAGAAAGAAATGGTGAGGCTACACTAGCTAAGTTCTACACTGAGCTACAGTTCTACAGACCCAGGCTTTTCATTGCAAGACATGCCAATCAGCCCATTTGCAGACTGTGAGCAAAGGTTCACCTGCTCTATGTTCCACATGGTGAAGCTGCAATTAGTGTCTGTATGGTTGACTGTTTGTTTTCTCAGTTGCTTCAGGATGCCCCATCCTTCCTTTGCAGAAAGCCTGAGGGTGTCATGCTGGCATCTCATGATTTCTCTGCCCAGTGCTATCTGAAGATTGCACACACAAAAACTTAGATGGCTTTGTCAAGCTGACAATAAGGTCCAGAGGACTGGGAATCTTGGAGGATGAACTTGTGCCACTTGCCCTGGTGTCCGGGGAGATGCCCACATGATTGATTTCCTCACTGGGCCCTGGGAAGACTCAGTTCAGAGATCAAAAACAAGAGGTCCCCAAAGAAGCATCAGGCCAAGAGTGTGCCTTTCTCAGTAGGCATGGAGACAACACCCTTGTATAACAGAAGCAATGTAATTAAATATAACCAGGAGATTAAATTAAAATTGGCACACAACCCCGATTTCACATTCAGTTTTTATCCCAATCCTCACCATGGCTTTCATATCTCTTTGTTTCATAACATATATACCACAGAAACTAAAGCTACAGCTTATTTGAGTTCTGTACCTTATATTTGCCTTTTTATAAAAATTTTCACACTGGGTTCAATATCAGGTTATTTTAATTAGTTTTTCTATAAAAGCACATTTGCAAGCATAGCCTGGTTTAAAATCTAATAGAATTGTAGTTTGTAAATGCTCAGTTAAAGATTTAGGTGAATATGACTATCCCTTCAATGAGTACTGTGGAAATTTGTTCACAGAAATTAGATTTTTGATGCTGTTTCATTTCCCAAGGTGGCACGTTATCATCTTTTTAGCTATATTTTGCCTTGGTTTGTTGCTGCAGATGGAGCTTCAATGTCAAAACTTTGGGGGGAAGCAGTTTCATGTTGTGAACATATTCTAGCAATACTGTGTCACCATTTGGGGAAAGTTGCAGACTACCTGAGTTCAATATATCCTTCCCATATCACCCTTACAGAAATCAGAGTCACACATCTGTGAGCTGGCTGTCCCTTGCATGGGTGACAACTGATTTAAAAACCACGTAGGACTAATAGCTGAAAGCCAAGAGTTGCTGGGGAGGACAGGGCTGGCAGAGGCAGCTTAGAAATTGTCACTGCGTAATTGCATGCCTGCCAGGTTATCATTATGCACTCGGTGCTGTGCAAGGATCACATTAATACACTGACAACTGACTCCTGAGGAGAATGGTAAGGTAGCAAGTCATCATTGCTCAGAAAATATTCAGCATACAGGATAGAGACAGAGGAAAATCTCAGGTTTCTCTCCATTTCTCTCTGGTTGGTATTAGTTTAGTAATCTCACTGGTGGTATGGGAACGGTCTTCTGTTCCATGGATCCATGCAAGATAGGACCCAAGATACTGAGCTATATAAGTTGAGACTATCTATGGAAGGGTTCAACAGACCTTTGGGAAAGACCATTGCCACCATGATAAAGAAGGCTTGCATAGATGTCCTGTCTAGGCAGAGAAAAGAAAATGCCAGGAGTTAGGAAAAGCAGAGTGGGTGTGATGCTTTAGGAGTGGCTGTGTGCTTGAGACCAGCCCTCTTGATGATATGCTTCAAGATTGCAGAAAGAGGATGCAGGATAAAGAAACAGACAGCCACACCAACCAGGATACCTCCTAGAAAGGACAAAGTAAAGTGAGGAAGGTGAGAGCCTGGACATGGAGAAACACAAGTATATTGCTGTGTTTACACTGTACCTAAAAAACCCTTCATCTGGAAAGTAGAAAGACATAGAAGTGATGGGGGAGGGCTGTTAGCAAAGAGGCAGGCTTCAGAGGTAGTTCAAACTCAGGTACTTGCTATTCAGATAAATTCAGGACAGGGCTTTATACAAGCAGCCACAGCTGAGCTGTATTAGATCTCCAAACTCAAAGACTTTTGGATCCTGTGCCAGGGATGGGTAAAAGGAGTGAAGGCAATCACTTACAGTTTCTCTGATGGCAGCTCTCTACTTGAGACAGCTATAGAAAACTGCTATCCTAAGGGTGCTTCCTCACTAATGGAGTTCTTCCATTTCCATGCAAATTCAGGCTGTGCCAATTATTAGAATTGGTGCTGAGATGGGAAGAGTCCATTACCTATGTCAAGTGTAAAGACACACCACTTAGCCTCCTGTTGAAGAACAGACTCATTGTTCAGTTGAAGGGAGGATGGACAGCTGTCAGCTTCCAGCTATTAGCAGTGTCCACTTCAGCTTTTGGATGGAGGTCAGGCTGCTCATGGGACAACCCCTGCCAGTGTGTAAGTACTATGGTATAAGACTTATTTCCTCTGTAAGTCTTTACTTCAAAGGTAGACCTATGCAAATGGGCACACTTGGCTCTGCACTCAGCTGGGTCTGCAGAGATTTCCCATGCCCATAACATGGCCTGAAGACTCCTGTTGGCTAAGTCTGCCTCTTTAGTGGCTCCAACACAAGTATTTATCTCAGCAGCCACCTCCCAGAGAGCTCAACAGATGCTATGGCCCTTTGCCTCAATTTCCTTATGTGTCAACTGGACACAATCAATTTAAAATCAAATTCTACACAGTTAAAAGTCTGTGGCTCTCTCCCCTGCTCTTTTTTCTTTTCAGAATTTGAGTATTTAGATGTTTCCTACTATGCAAGTTTTTAGACCCAGGAACTGATGCTGGTCTTATGCTAGGAAGATTTCTCCTTGTGAATCCTTCACATAGACTCTTAGCTTGTGCATCTATTATTTATTATGTAAGTATATTTGATTTATAGAGGAAGCCTCACTTATCTTAGCAAGGAGAGCCCGTTCTCTAGAATGGAGCTTTGGATGCTCTTCAGGGTCTACATCCTTGGCATCCAAGACACAATCCAGGAGTTCCAGAAAGTCTTGGTAGCACCATAAGTGGTTCTCTTTGCTTCTCTTCAACAGGTTGCTATGATATTTCAGGACAAAGAGATATCAGAGATAATTGGATGACTTGAATATAAAGGTCATGCAATCTAATGAGATCCAGATGTAGAAAACAGGGTCAGAAGCCAGTTCTGCTGTCAATATGGCCATCACAGATGGCAGTGATCTTTGAGAGATCATTAGAAAAGCCTCCTTTTCCTACATCCTGGCAGCCACCTAGGCAGTAGTCATGGTGATAGTTTTCTTGGCAGCCAAGATACTGTTGACAATATCTAGAAACTGTAAGGGCTTCAACTTCAAGCCATAGTCTACACAGCTAGTCAGGTGTGGATAGGTAACACTTAAGCATCCCTTCTTCTTCTCTTTTGTCTCTTACTGCCCTTCTGCACTTTTTTTCCCTATGTTCTTTTTCTCCCCTAACTACACATGATTTATGCATTCACTGAGCTTTTCTAACCTCTTTCTAGGTTCTGGAGTCACACAAAGAGATGCAGGCACTAGTAACAACTCATTGTCCCAGAACCATTTCATTTAAAAGAGGACAGCATGGTTTGGGACAAGTAGACTTTATGATATGATTTAGTTTGGGGAATCAAACTAAAGCTTTGAGTCTCAAAGAAAGATTACCAGCCTTCAAGGCAAGATGCAATATAGGGTGATGGGTGATGGTGGTAACATGAGTATACTGATAAATTCATAGTAAAATGACCAGCTATTATCATTTGAATATGACTCCCTCTCAAATTTATATGTGGGGAACTTCATTCTCAAGTCCATATATTAATTACATTTGAAGATAAGGTCTTCAAAAGTTCACAAGGGTAGGTCCCAGTGATTGACATGAATGGCATTTCATATACTAAGAGGTAGAGAAACCACAGAGAACATACTTGCTCAGTCTCACCATCTCATAGCTGCCCCTTGGTATAATGCTGCAAGAACACTACCATATTTCAGTCCCATGCACTTGGGCTTTCTGGTCTCCAGATCTTTGAGTCAAACAACTTTGTGTTCTTTATGAATTACCCTATCTTAAGTATTTTGCAGTTGTAACATCAATGACACAAAACAAATTAATCCATACTAGAATAGGGTGATTGTGTAGATAGAAGGGTGGACATTAAAGAGGTGGGAAACATGATAACATTGAAGAAGCCACACCCATGCAGGAGAACTACACTGCTACCCAACAGGCCCTGGAAAGAAAGTGTCATTTCTTTAGAGCATTTACCCAGTGACATGGCTCTTATGCTGGAGGCTATCAAAGGACAAACACCCTGCAAAAAGCCATCTTCACTACATCTACAACCTAAAGCTGACAGAGTCTTCTCGGGTCTTTGGATCTCATTTGCATGGTTTGCTTTTATTGGAATTATCTAGATAGAACAATGTCCTCTAGACTCTAGGCCTCCCTGTCATCATTGCTTCTCTGAGTAGCTATATGGACACAAACTCATGAACAGATACTGATTTGCGTGCAATTTGAGTGAATAATGCAAATGTGGCCAGATGGACCAAAAGTTGAAGAAACATTTAAAATCAATAAATATACTCAAAATTTTCAGTCCCCTTAAAAAAAGATCTAATTAATGTCATTGGTGTCATTTCAGGAAAACTATGATGGACAATGCTTTTGGCAGTGGCCTGTGCCTGTGGCTAAATCATTTCCTTGCCCTCATTTTCTATGTCCATCCATTGACATCAATAAATCATACTTACCTATCACCATGTTTGACTTTTTTATTCAGTCAGTTTCTAAGGTTTTTGCTCCCTCATACTTAACAAAGTTCTAAGGTAGTATAGGTGACTGATTGAGAGTATTTTTTCGGGCTAGTATTTACAAATAAGTGCTACCTGCTTCACCATAAGCATGATAAGCTCATGGTTCATTGTAAGCTATAAGCTTCCACCCCAGACACAGCATTTCCTCACTTTTGGCATTGCTGAGCACCTGCTCTCTAGTATGAGTCTCATTGCTCTGAACAAAGTCATCCATGTTATGATGAAGCAGGGTCTCCTTTGCTATGTGCCTTAGTTAGCTTTGTATCATTGTAACAAAACATCTGAGAAAATCAAAGTAAATGCAGAAAAGTGTCTTTTGACTTATGTAAGTGTGGATTTGCATCTCTGGATGTCCTTGGTGCTTTGGAGCCTTATAAAGACAGCACAACATGTTACAAGAGCAAATGGGGAGAAACTGGTTCCATGGAATTCAGGAAGCAAAAACAGAGGGTGGGAGAGGGACTAAAACACCATTCAAGGTCATGCCCCAGTGTTCAAATTTCTTCTTCTTTTCCTTCTAGGTCCTTCTTAAATGTTCTACCACATCCTGATGAAGTCACAGTTGGCCAACCAAGCCTCAAATCCCTCAAAAGAGAACATATATGCAAACCACAGCACAAAGATTGCCATAGTCTGTTTGAAGCCATCTTTAGAGAGTAATACAGAGTCATTACTTTCCCATCTCTCTGGATTATTAGAGAACTGGGTCAAAGCTCATGCTCTTCATAGATCAGGTATAAATTCAATGATGTGAGTTCTTCATGGAATTGAAATATCTGGCTGAACATTGTATCTCCAATTCCTATGACAGATACCTTGAGGTTCATGTTAACTATTTCACAGCACACAGAGGAAGAAAGGAAACAATCTTAGTCACATCTTAGTCACAGTCATGAAAGTAGCCATACATCTCTTACTCTCTCTCTCTCTCTCTCTCTCTCTCTCTCTCTCTCTCTCTCTCTCTCTCTCACACACACACACACACACACACACACACACACACACATACACACACACAAGAGGGGAGGCATTTCTTCTTGCTCTTATTCATCTTAAAGCCTTCTTGATTACAGATGGGAAATTTTTTGAAAGCATTTCTTTCCACTCAGTAAACCTTTTTACTGAATAGGCTAATGTGTTATCCCCAATATGTTGTATAGAAGGCAAAGTTATAAGAGGTTTTTCAGGATTGCCAGAGGGAGAGAGAAAGGGAGAGAGTCTTATATCACCTATATGAAGGTTAAATGTCCCACAAGCAGTAAAATGGGGTAATTACATTTTTACAAAGACTGTATGTAGATGCACAGAGATTGTTGGTCAATCCCACTTACAAGGAACAAATAAAAAAATATATATTAGAAAAGCACCTCAAGTGGACCTCTTTCTAGGTGCATGACTTTGGGCAAGCCATGAACTTTTCCATTCAGGTTTATAAAATGAGATGGTAATTACATTATCTCCACAAATCTCATAGCACAGGAAAGCAGAATTCTACCATATGGTTGCCAATGTGCATGGCAGCCCCACTTCTCCTTTGGCAATCCTATAACAGTTCCAAGAGGAGTTTTGTTTGCTTGTCTGGGCCCTTGAGATACTTGTCTGGGGTCTTTGGGGTATTAGGTGAGGGAGGATTGTGTCCAGCATGTCCCATTTCTCTAATACAATAGGAATGACTCAAATGTCATGCAAGGGCTAATGTATCATGCAATCTGTTCTGTGTTATACTTTTTCACAGAATGAAATGCTAATGTGAGAAAGATCATTTACACATGGCCTACTAGTCATTTAAGAAAACAACAATTAAACACGTTGAGATAATTAACAGTGTGCACATGATTAACAATGCTTTTTAGATGCTAGAAATTAATGGAGTAGATGCCAAATAAATGTAATCCCACACTTCAGTTAGAATTTCTTCCTTAATTATATTAATTTACAAATTTAAAACAACAATCACATTCATTCAAACAAAATGGATATCTTAAAGGCAAAAATAATCAAAGGGGGGTCTCTGCTTTGAGAACAGAATGTAATGGATTAACCTTATTTTTTGTCCCTACCAGAGGACAGTATAATTAAGGACAAAAAATAACCTGCTTCAGTGCTGTCCACAATGGATTCAGCCAACCCTTTCGTAAGCATAATTTGTTTTCAAGATAACTGGCCTGCTGGTATCCAACAAAATGGAATTGTTCTGCAGCTGTGATTCAGGTGCCCTTCCCTGAATCTGAGTCCCGACTTGACACCCAATACAGTACAAATTCTATCAGCACTTCATTTTTGCTAGTTTTATAGAGATATGTATGTGTGTATAGTATATGTGCATGTCTGTATGCATGTTCACACATGTACAGGTACAACTGTGCTGATGTATATGTATGTCTGTATACAGGGAGACTCAATATTGACATGGGGAGTCTTCCTCAATCACTCTGCACCCTATTCATTGAGGCAAGGTCTCTCAGTGGAACACAGAGCTCAACTATAAAGCTATTCTGCCAGACAGTTTTCTCTGAGGGCCCCATTTCTCCATTTTTCTCAGCCCTGGATTTCTCCTTTCCCTTTCTTTCTCTAAATTCTCCCACATATCTCTTTCAAATACATTGTCTCTCTTTTCATTAAATGTTATTATACATACATTTGTATATACACATATTCCTAAATATAACCTACTCAGTGTATATAGTGTTATTTGTATGTAGGTTTTCAGGACTGGCCATTTGATATTGAATAACCAATTAGTATGTTTTCTTTGGGGAAGACCATTTCTCCCATTCTAAGCATTTTTGAATTGTCCATAGTTCTTTGTGTAGGTTGAGGTCCCAAGGGCTTTCCTCCGTTCACTTTGGCAGGTCTGTTCCACCTGCTTTTATATATATATATGTTCTGGGCATTTGGACTCTGTCTCTAACTCTTCTAAGGAAAGTTGTTTTTTTTTTTTTTAAACTACTGAGGCATGTATTCAGTTCCAATACAGTGCTATTTCTAAATGACATTCACAGAAACATCTGGTGAGCATACTCAGAATGGCACTTCACCTTTCCCACCTGAATCACAGGCCTTACAGATTGGCATGATTCCTTTCTGCTCACATTCACATCAATATCTTACAACCCCATGACTGTCCCTAAAATTATCATAATGTTTCCTAAGGTGTGACTCAAACACTATTGCATCTGGGGCATCCAAGGACACATGTCTACTGAGAAAAAGAAATAATATCCTTGAAGGGCAACTTGGTCCAAGGTAAACTTGGACAGAGAAGTCCTTCCTCTTACCAGCTGGCTGGTCTTAGGCAAGATTGCATGATTCAATGTTTCTAAACTTGTAAAGTGGGGATAGTATGTTATTATCTACTTCATGAAGTTATTTTGAGTATTGAAATGAAATAATCCCTTGCATGTTAATTCTTTCCACTCATGGTTGTGATTAAATCCTTAGTATTCAGGCAGCTGCAGAGGGGTTCATTTAACTTGAAAGGAAGGAAGGAATGGATGACAGTCAGGACATTTGAATTTTTTAGTTGACTATCTCAGGGATCCACAGGCAACAACAGGAACAGTTCTTCTGTATAGATCATGGTCAGGCTATAAAAGGGAGGGGTCGTAAAGATTAAAATTGGGATACGGCTTTGATTCTAAGAGTATTATTATGAAAAGGCTGTGGTAGGAAAATAAATGGCCATTGATTGATTACTGTGTCAACTTGCTTTGTGTTTAATGTTTAACTCATAATTAATGAGTTTCAAGACTCTGGCTTGAAGCCACATCTGTGTCCATCCCTGATCTGCCTTTTTTGGGCCTATTTGCACTCTGAGATGAAGACTCTATAGCTGGCTGGTGACCAACTTCCTCCAAGTCAAATCCTTGGGTAACACCATGTCACAAGGCTCCAGAAGGGAGTTTTCCACTTGCTTATCCTCAGTGAGATGTGTTGTAACCCTCCATGTCCCAGAGACCAATGACTCAGAGCACTATGCCTGTTTCCCGTGACACCCTGCTTCTCTGTCAGCTTTAAAAGGATTCCCACCTTCATGTTCAAAACTGAACATAGAGTTTACTTTCTTGCACCTCTTCAAAATACACTAATTTGAGCTTCTGAATCCAAACCCACCTAAAAAACCACAGGAGCAAACCCATAGACGGCAAAAGGAAACAATACTCTAAGCATTTCCCTGCCTTCAGGCCCTTGCTCTGTGTCTTCCCAGTGTTTGTTAAAGGTTCCATTGCACACTCTCATCTCTACAGCCTGGTACCTCATGAATTATGCAGTATCATTCTAATAATTATCTTCTCCTAAAGCCGTCGTTGACCAGTTGCCTCTTCCCACACATGGCTGTGGTTCTTTCTTCCTGAGGCGTCTGTCTATTACCCTTCTAGCTATTGCTTCTTTGCCTGCCCCAACTCCTTTTACACACAGATCCCAAATAAATCACATAAGGAGACTTATTATTACTTTAAATGCCCAGCCTTAGCTTGGCTTAGTTTCTAGGCAATTTTCCTTATCTTAAATAATCCTGTCTACCTTTTGCCTCTTGGCTTTTCCCATTCTCTAAATTCCATAAATCTTACTCTTACTCCTGGCTTGCTGGTTGTGTAGCTGGGTGGCTGGCCCTGATGTCCTCCCCTTCTCTGGCTCCTTCGAGATCCTTTTCTCACAGATTTCTTTGTCTTCTCTCTGCCTGCCAGCCCTGCCTATCCTTCTCCTGCCTTGCTATTGGACAGTGCCTTATTAGACCATCAGGTGTTTTACATAGGCACAGTAACACAGCTTCACAGAGTTATACAAATGCAAATAAGCAATGGTAACAAACCTTAAAATATTCTACCACACAGACCCAGTTTATACCTAGGTATTTAACCATCTATACACAGAACCAAAGAGGTTAACAAAAATATGGTTACATTTAACTGGATTGATTATTCTAGTGAAGATGATGTGCTTTGCAATCCAAATTGCTCCAGCCATTCAGATAAGATAATGTTGGAAGACTTCCAGTACATTCTCATTAGAATGGGCATAGATAAAAGTCATTAGGATGTCCCATCCACAATCCCTGAAAGCAAATGGGATCTATTTAGAAGAGCCAGTTAACCTGCTCCCCTCACTAAGTTCATCTCTAGCTGCAGGCAGTGGGAGGAAGGTCAGCAATTATCCTGTGATTTCATCAATGGAGAGCTAATCTCAGCCATTCAGCCAGAGGAAACCACCTGTTCGCCAAGGCCCCCTTTTGAATCTTCATAGTTCTGGCCGAAAGTGAATTTTTTCTCTTGTCCCTGTTTTCTGCTCCATGGGAAGCCTCATACCCTTCAGCATCAAGTGTCTGGGAATCACCTGCAGTGTTGCTAAGGCACGGGCTCTGAGTTTGGAAGTTTCTGTTTAGAGTCTGAGATTCCAAGAAGTTCCCAGGTTAAGAGCTGTGGCCTTGAGTCTACAGAAGACACAATGAGTAGTAAGAATGTGCACTTCTCTGCCTCAGTGTCCTTCTGAGGAGTCACCTGGGAAGTTGTGTGTAAAAGTACCTGGTCCCAAGCCCTACCTCAGACCAAGTGAAAATACATGTGACACTCAGACATGGTATTTTGTAAAATTTTCTTTGATGCATCCAATAGGCAACAGTCTTAGGGTTTCTATTGCTGTGAAGAGACACCATGACCATGGCAATGCTTATCAAGGAAAACATTTAATTGGGGCTGGCTTACAGTTTCAGAAATTTAGGCTATTATCTTCATGGCAGGACATGGTTGTTGTGGAATAATCTTCTTGAACACTGTAAAGATTTGTCACTCTAATTGATTTAATAAAACACTGATTGCTGATAGCTGGGCAGGAAGTGAGGTGGCAAGTCCAAACTCAGAATGCTGGGAGGAGGAAGGGCAGAGTCAAGGAGTCACTGGTCAGACACAGAGGAAGCAAGATGAGAATTTTGGACTGAGAAAAGGTACCAAGACACATGGCTAAATATAGATAAGAATTATGAGTTAATTTAAGTGTTAAAGCTAGTTAGTAAAAAAAAAAAAAAAAAAAAAAAAAAAAAAAAAAAAAGCCTGAGCTACAGGCCAAGCATTTATAATTAACATTAAGCCTCTGAGTCAATTACTTAGTAAGCAGCTGCAGATTATTTCAAGACAAGCAAGCAGGAGAGAAATGACCTGCCTACACATGGTGGCATGCAGGCAGACATGGCACTAGAGAATGAGCTAAGAGTTCTATATCTTGATCCTCAGGCAGCAGAAGCAATTGTCTATCACACTGGTCATAGCTCAAGCATAGGAAATCTCAAAACCTTTCCCCCAAAAGTAACACACTTCCTCCAACAAGGCCATACCACCTAAAGAGTGCCACCTCCTATGGGGGGCATTTTCTTTCAAATCATCATAGCAACCAATGTTGCCAATTTATAAATTCTTATTCACAAAAGTCAAGGTTGAGACAGACAAGTGGCTTTCATGCCTTGAAATCCAAGCACTTAGAAAGCAGAGACAAGAAGATAGTGAGTTCAAGGCCAGCCTGGGCTGTATAGAGAATTCAAACCTTGTTAACAAACGAACAAGCAAACATCAGTAACCAATGATCTTACCAAGTGTTATGAGAATAGTCACAGAACAATGACTTGAGCATCGTCTATGAGTCTATGAATTTATCAGGAAGGTACAGCATCAGTGAATAGGTGAGCACATTCTGCCAGGAGCAGAGAATAGAGAGTACTGCTTAGCAAGAAAAGGGAAGGAAGAGCTGATCCATGCTTCAAAATGGAAAGATCTCAAAAATTATTATGCTATGTAGTAAGAAATAGAAATAAAAGACCACATATTTTAGGGACCCCAATTTGACAAATCAGTCTCTGTAGAAACTGAAAGCAAAATTTGCCAGGGACCTGGAAAAAGGGTGCAAATGTTCCCAAACTGCATTCTACTGCTAGCACTCATGCTGGTCAACTTGACACAACCCAGAATCACTAGAGAAGAGTCTTAACGAAGAATGACCTAGACCAGGTTGGCCTGTGGGCCTGTCTATGAGGGTGGTACTTTTAGGTTGATTATTACTGTACAAAGGCCATGCTTCTTGTGGGGATTACCATTCTTAAGTTGAGGAGCCCTATATTCTTGAGAGTAGAGAAAGCTAGCTGAGTGCTAGCCAGCCAGCCAGCAGGCAGCAAAGGAACACATGTCTCTCATTGCTCTTGACTATGGTTGAGATGCTTCATGCTCTTGCCCTGGCATTCCTGCCATGATGGATTTATTTATATAACATAGAATTATAAGCCAAATAAACTCTTCCTTCCCCTAAGTCTCTTTTGGTCTGGGTGTTTTAATCATGGCAACAAGGACGAACTAGCACAGCCTTACAAGTAGGCAGAGTTTCCAAAACTTCATTGTGCAGTTGTTTTAAATGGTTGAACTTTGTAATATGGATCATATATCTCAATGAAGCTATTATTGTGTGTAAAGTGTATCTCAGTGGGAAACCATGAAAATTCGATGGCTTTACCCAGACCTAATATTTTCTAGAGTGGGAGACAGCACCCTGTGCTTAATGAGTCCTTCAGGAGACTCTGAGGACCACTTGCAGCTGGGAAAGTATTCTGGGAGAAGTTTTAGGGTACAAAGACAAGTATTCTGGGTAATTGCTTACAGGAAAGCAAAATCGTATTCCAGACATGAATAAAAGCCCTTTGTAATGAGTGTGGAGTCACATTTTTATTTCTACCCCTTTCATTCCACCTCCCAGTTCAGTGTGGAGGATGAAACTTAGTTGCTCATGCATGCTGGGCAAGGGCTTTACCACCAGGCTACAGCTGTGCCCCTCCTTCTTCATTGGTGATGATTCCATGAACCTAGGGAAAAGAATCTGCCTTGTGCCATCCTCAGCAGCCTCATCCATGATGGGAGGAGAAATGTTTGCTGTGCTGATAAATGTGGAAGGAAACATGAAGGCTCTCAGCACTGATAGACTTTTATCAGGCATTTGTATGATGCATGTCAAGAATAAGAGTTAATGGTGTTGTTTTTCCTTCACAGAAACTGCTATAATTTAGCTGCTTTTGAGAAGCCCATCCTGGAATTTTCTTTTGCACTAGAGATGCTTTCTTCTGCTATATTTAGAAGGTTGTTATTCCAGCAAATATATATTCTTCTCTATCTTTCTTTGCCTCGGGGTCTTCTTTCAGGTTGCTTATTTTCAAAGTCCTATGTATCTGCTGTGTTGGAAAAGGCTTCAGGACAATACCCTACATTCAGTCTCATTCTCCCTGTTATCATGAGAACAGACACCACATTTCACTGAAGAAATTGCCACCCCTGAAAGGGCTTTTGTCCTTATCCTGGAACCAAGGAATTGCACTTTGCAGTCCTTAACTTAGTGGGTAGGCTAAACATCACAAAAGAAGAGTGCATGCATGCCATCCTGAAGCTATCAAGATATATGCTGGGCATTTGAGTTCAGTCCCAATAAGACAAGAAGCAACAGAATCACATTTCTGTAGAATACATTTCAGGCTGACATATAGAACTTTGTAGCAATTGAAGCTCAAGTCAAGATGTAATCAACTAATCATTGGTAATTCATATGAATCAAGCTAATTATCTAGACAAAAAGCCCTTCAAATGATTCCAGGGAATTGCAAGGATCTGTGGCTTTTCATAGCATTTGGACCCAGGAAAGAAAGCTATACAACTGTGCTATGGAGCAGCAAGCTAGTGGTGTTAAGTCCTCATCATCTTTTTGTGCATTTTACCTACCTGATCCACCCCACAGAAACACAGAGCAATGGTCTTCTGCCCTGAACCCAGTTCATGTCCTGAGAAGGCTTTTATTTTAAATGGCTTTATATTTCAGTTGCTCAACTAATGTAACACAATGCAAATGGGAAAGACTTCACCACAACCAAGGTCTCCCACCTTTGTCCAACTGTATACTTCTCAAAGTAAGTGTAAAAGTGTGTGTCTTGTCCACTGATGTATATACTCAAAGAATTTTGCATACTATGATTGGGCATCAGGCATTTATCAAGGTTCATATTTACCCTGCTCCTATAACATAGTCATTACTGGATGGAATTGACTAGGAAGCATGAGTTAGAATCAGGACACAGACCTATGCCTTTCAAACACCAATTCACACACTGCTTTGGCTTCATCTTTCCCACATTTCATCTTTGTATCTAGAAAGAGGCAGCCAGTTTGAAACCTAGATATGACCTTCTACTTCAGCCTCTAGTTTTCTGTATTGTATAAGACCATAGACATTTACAAGTCTATGTGTCGACTAGAGAACAGTCTGTACCCTCTGCTTGGTGTTTTCGGACACAGCTCTGATTCTTTGAACCAAATCCATCTCTGCTAAAACCTGAGTCCAGTTCTTCCAGTAAGCTCTTTAAACAGCTTGCTCATCCATTCTATAACAGTAAAAATCCATGGTACAACAACGGAAGAATTGCTTGAAATTCCAATTAAGCCAAGACTTACCAAAGCCTTTTCCATTATCTCAGTAAGCTGCTTTCTACATTAAAAGGCCCCTCTTAATTAATTTCTTACTGGTCTGTGGATATGCAAAGCTTTATTATGACCTGTGAATTCAAACGCAGGAACATAAAGCATCAATGAGCTGTATATTAAGTTCCCACCATCAAATCAGAGCAGCACCTCGTTGCACTGTTGTATGAGAGAGAGATAGACAGAGACAGAGACAGAGACAAAGAGAGAGGAGCATAGAGGTTCTTCAATAGAGAGTGGTGGGAGAAATATCAGAGGGCTCGTTGGAGACTTTGATATGAATCATGGCATCTACTAGAGGCTGTTACATATCTGTGCTACCCTCAGTTCTAAATAGGCAGGCAAGACAGAAGAGGTGGAACTCTTTTTCCCATATTTCTTGCCCAGCAATGAATGCCCACAAACAGTTTGTTACTTGGATAGATATATAGAAGCAGCAATTTTTACATGGTGTCAATGAATTGCTAGCATCTCTAATCTGCTCATCATTGTCTTCCCATCAAGGATTTGTTGAAGAAAATTCTACTTTGTTTAACTTAGTGGTATCTTGGATGTTGCCTCTGCTCAGACCTCCCAGCTATCATCAAGCCCTCATTTTAGAGGCTGTAACACCATGTGCACAATAGATATTGAGGCATTTAGCCTCTCTCAGTCTGGCTCAATGCTAAGTTAGAGGCTAAGAAAGTAGATCTACCTCTATTTGGCATGCACTTATTCTCCATGTAGGCTTCATGTTTCCCTAATTTTGATTGTGTTTTTACTACCTAGTTAGTTTGAACGGAGGTCTTTGTCGATGTTATTGTTGTTGTAAACTATTCTTATTTATGTGTATGTTAGTTTGTTTGTTTTTGTTTGTGTGTGCCTGTTTCTCTGTATTATGTGTTTTTTTATTTTATAATTTAATTTAAGTTTACATATCAGCCACGGATTCTCCTGTCCTCCCTCTGCCCACCCCTCCCACCTCTCCCCACCCCACTCCCCATTCCCATCTCCTCCAGGGCAAGGACTATGCTGGGGATTCAGCTCAGCCTAGTAGATTCAGTCCAGGCAGGTCCAGTCCCCTCCTCCCTTCACCCAGGCTGAGCAAAGTGTCCCTGCATAGGTCCCAGTTTCCAAACAGCCAGCTTATGCACTAAGGATAGGTCCCAGTCCCACTGCCTGGGGGCCTCCCAAACAGTTCAAGATAATCAACTGTCTCACTTATCCATATTCCTAAATACATAAATACACCCTGCTCAGTCTGTATACTGTTATTTTGTTATCAGAGCTGACTGTTGAATAAACAGCTGGTGTGCTCTTCTCTGGAGAAGACTATTTCTAATGTTCTCAATATGTCTTAGTGCCTGTAGTCCTTTGTGTAGGATTAAGGCCTCATGGGATTTCTTCCATCCATTTTAATGTGTCTATTGTTGTTTTTGTCCTTGTTCAGCAATAGTGTTGGATAGACTTTATAGGTGTAGCTTTAGACATTACTAGGGGGCTTGGTCTCACAGCAAACTCCCTGACTCTCTGGCTTTCAATTTTTTTCCTCATCCAGAGGGCCTGATCCAGTTGGGGGCTTCTCAGCTATTGGTTCATAGTTCATGTGTTTCCACTAGTTTGGGTATTTGTCCCTGTGCTTTTTCTAATCATGGTCTCAACAGTTCTTGCTCATACATTCCCTCCTCTTTCTCGCTGATTGGACTCCCAGAGCTCCAACTGAGTCCTGGTCATGCATGGATCTATGCATGGAAAGGAAGAGAGAACTTATGTAATTATGTTATAATCTCAAAAAAACAAGTATAGCATAAATATGATGATCACATTAAAAGAGGAGAAAAAAGAAATCCAATAGTATCTGTCAGGTTTAGACTATTTCAATGGCAAGGTCAGGCTTGAATGAAACTGTTAGCACACCTACAAATGAGTATCACCAGTGAGCATGTTGAGATGTCTGTTTTCCTGTGGCTTTGGGCACAGGTCTATGAGATGCAGGTCCTTGTAGAGTTTTATCACTCTGGAAGCATGATGAGCTGACAAGAGAGTAGGGGACTGAGAATGATCAGAATTATATCTTCCTCTCCTGAGTGTGCAGAATGACAACTTTGTTTATGAAGAAGAAGACATTCTGGAGGTATTTATAATTGCTTCCATCAAATGACATGAAAAGAAAAGTATAGCAGATAAAGGGAGACACTTCTGGGAACAACTTCTTCCTCCCAAGATAATGCTTGATTTATGGCTTTCTGTTACTGAGTTCTAGGGTTCTACCTCCTACCTTTTTCGAAAAGCCATTTGTTTATCTCCATCCCCACTGATACATGGTTTAAATTCAAGCAGGAAGCATTTCTTACAGGAAATATCACAACAGTAGCTGGTATCGCCTACTTTGCTATTATGTGCCCTGAACTGTTTCTGCAAAATTGATCATGTGTGCCCTCTAATGAGTCCCCACCCCCGTCCCTTGTGCCCCCTTCGGGGTGACAACTGCATGTCCTAGTCATAGAATTGTGAGGGTTACCAAAACACTCGCTACTCTGCATGAGGCAAACAGTCACTAAGTCACAGTGCGGCTGCTCCCAGCCCTTTCCTGGCACCCTTTTATTTTCTGCTCCAGCCAATAGTTGGCTTTTTTCTCAAAATGTATTTGCTCCCTCCGAATCTCTGTGGTTTCTGACCTTTAAAGAGCTTTCATTGCCTTTTCCTAATTTACCACACATTTCCCTTGTTTGCTTTAGGAATGCTGATGTTTGGGAAGTTGAAAACACAGCTAACAAAGGGCTCATTACTCTCATCCAGCTCATGTAGATGGTTGTGGGGATCTTCCATATATAAACCAGGGAGTCCACCTTGGGGAACAGACACCCAAGAAAGGAGGTGAAATGAAGGTCCTAAATGACTTCAGGGAAAGCCAGCACCTTTTCTGAAGTGAGACCATGCTAGAAGAATTCAGAACTTCTAAAGGACCAGGATGTGGCTTGAGGGGGACTAGAGATCAGGGAGAAATATAGGAATCATTCAGTTACCAGAGGTTTGAATTTGTTCTTAATAAGACAAAAAAAATCAATGAGAAATTTTAAAGAAAGAAGTAGCCTAACCTCCACAAAGCATGTTGTAGGTTGTTGTGAAAAGACCAAGCTGTCTGAAATGATGGAAAAGAGGGGTACAGCTGGGAGATGAGAGGATAATAAGAGCCCCATGTAGACAACAAGCAGCTGGGTGTTGAGTACATTTGAAAGCATAGGTAAATATATTTGCATGTAGACTGGGAGAGTGGCAGAGAGAAGGAAACAAGGAAGGAAAGGACCAGGATTCTTGGCCTGGAACATTGCTACCCAGGGGCAGCCAGGTGGCAGTTATGTCTGGAGTAGCAATTGGGAGGGCATTAGATCATCACTTACGCTGTCAGTGAATGGTCATACCTCTTCTCTGTCTGACTTCCCCACCACTGTCATCTCCTTGAGATACTCTGGTGAAAAGTTATTCATTATTACAGTTCCAGTCTGAGTTGCTGAGCTTCCATCCAGCAGCCCCCATTCCAGTTAAACCACAGCTCATTTACATCAGGGTTCATCTCCATGTCCCTCCTGTGACTTCCCCTCAGCATACATCAAACTCCATCAGTCCAGTTGTTCTCTTTCCATCATTAGCCTGACTCCAGCCATTTCCCTCAGAACTCTTCCAGGTTGTCCTTCCCTTTGAGGTGAGCATAGGAGAGAACAAAAGCTACCAGATAAGTTGAAACAAGGGTTCCACAAGACTTAACTTTGTTCTAGAATCCACCGGTCATTACAGCATTTTATAGTTTAAGGAAATTCCTGAGTGTTCGAATGAGTGGGTCTACATGTCTAGATCCATTGCTGTGCCTTTTCATGGGTTCTTTTCTTTCTGTTTATTTTGTCCCATTCTGATGTGTTGGTTTTTGTTTTATCTTATTTTATTATCATCCCTTATAAGTGTGTTTGTTTTCTAATGTGATACAATAAGGGGTGCATCCAGATGGGAGGGAGATGGGGAAGAACAGGGAGGAGTAGAAGGAAGGGAAACCGTAATCAGGAATACATATATATATATATATATATATATATATATATATATATATATATATATATATATATATGTTTTTTTCGAGACAGGGTTTCTCTGTAGCTTTGGAGCCTGTCCTGGACTATCTCTGTAGACCAGGCTGGCCTCAAACTCACAGAGATCCACCTGCCTCTGCCTCCCGAGTGCTGGGATTATAGGCATGCATCACCACCGCCGAGCTTATATTTTTTTTAAAAAAAGGAATCACACCACTCATGATCACATCTTTTTTACATTTCTGCCTGACCTACACAGTGTGTTGACTGAATTGTTTCCTTGTGCTGGACCACTGCCATAGCCAGCAGCCAGCTGGTCTCCCTGGTGTTCTAGCATAGCCTTTTCTTCACAGTCTTTATGCTAGAGAAGACCCTGTGTCTCTCACAGAGGACTGCCCTCATGTTAGAGTAAGAACAGAGTTGTGGCCTGACCCACATCCTCCATACATTGCCTATACCATAGTCACCACTGTTTCCTGTCAGCTCTTGTGACACACTTGGCCATTGCCTGCCCAAAGTTTGACACCTCCCATTTTCTTGTTCTCTTGACTCCGGTACTCCTGACAAGTCCCATAATTCCTTAGTATCCTCTCCCAGGTTTCTAGTATTGTCTTCTCACAGAATTATGTCTATTTCTGAAGAAGTATCCAGTTACTGCCCACCTTAACCTTCCTAGTACGTCTATGCAGGTTATAGTTGACTTACATTAGTTCACTGGTTTATTGACCACTGTCCCATTACAATGTAAACCCACTAAGGAGGCTGGAAAGATGGCTCAGTGGTTAAGAGTGCTTCTTAGTATTCCAGAGGAGCTAAGTTTTGTTCTCAACACTCAGGTTAAATAGTTCACAATTGCCTTAATACCAGTTTTAGGGGGTCCAACACCCTCTTATGTATTCCAGGGGAACCTGTATTCATACATTCACATCCTCCCACCCTTAAATGTACCTGTAATTCAGTTTTTTAAATAACAAACCCAGCGTATCAAAAGTATGTTGTACAGCAACTGTGAAGCCTGGCACCCAACATCCCTCAGTGACTGGAAGAAAGTGGCATTTTGAAGAATAATTGTAAAAACATTTTGAACAAATAGAAATCCACACATCTCTCAATTCATCAATTATATATTGGCAGTTCAAATAGCACTGCACTAACAACTTTCAAAGAATGATTGAACTTGAAACTTATTTTAACCTTCTGTCATTTGACACACTTGATAGCTCTTCTACATTTTAAGTGGTAGTGATAATTTACATTTTTTTTTAGGAAAAATCATCTATACTCTGATATTATCGAGCTTCAAAATATCCTCTTTTGCATACATTTTCATGCTTTTACACATGGGAATTATTGTCACCATAGCCATATCCATAATTACTGTTCTTATAACTATGCCTTTATTCTCATTTTATTCAATTTCACTGTAGTTCTTTTTTTGCCCTATTTCCATTACATTTTCAATGCCTTCTCAAGGAAGGTTTTGCTGGGGTTTTTTTCTTTTTTAGATTTTATTTTTATTTTTAATTATGCATATATGAGTACATGCCTATGTGACATAAGGACATGTGAGAATATGGGTCTCCAATGGAAGTTAGGTTTGGTCTTCTGTAGCTAGACTTAGCAGTGGTGAGTCACTTAGCCTGAGTGGTGGGAACTGAACTCAGATACTCTGTAAGAACAGTATGTGCTCTTAACTGCTCAGCCATCTCTTCAGCCATTAACTATTTTATCACATTTAAGGGTAACTTCAGGGGCTGAGGAGATTAATCAGTTGGTAATGGCTTTACCAACACAATGATTGATTTTGATCCCCAAAACTCATGTAAAAAATTATAAATATATTTCCTTCCTCACTTAGAGAACACTGTAGAGAAGGAAAGAACATAATAACCAGAGAAATGGAAGAGTAATGTGGGACCACTGGCTTCCGGACATGGCATGGTCATTGTACTCTTGAACTCACAGCAATTTTTGATAGCCTATACAAGATTTGCACAAGACTGGGTCTCTTAACATTCCTGCATGGATTGAAGAAGGCTCATGAGGCCCAACCCCCATGCTTAGGACTTATACCAGTTAATGACTGATGGGGAAGGAACACACATTTCCTCAGTGGTACAGCTGGCCACTGCTAAGGTGCCCCTGCTCTAGTAGACAACCCTCACCTATGCTCCTGTATGAACTCTAATGAAACCCAGCATCAAAAATAATGTAAGAAGAAAGTGAGACTTGTTAAGGAGCCAAAACTCTGTTAATATCAGTGATACTCATAATAGTCAGAACTTGAAAACAACCTAGATGCCCCTCAACCAAAGAATGGATAAAGGAAATGTGGTACATATAAACAGTGGAGTACTACTCAGCTGTAAAAAAAAAAAAAATGACATCAAGAAATTTGAAGGCAAATGGATAGAACTAGAAAAACTCATCCTGAGTGAGGTAACCTAGATGGAGAAAGACAAACTTGGCATGTAGTCACTCATAAGTGGACATTAGCTGTAAAGTAAAGGATAACCACGCTGCAATCCACAGCACCGTAGAGACTAGGTAACAAGGAGGGCCCAAGGGCGACACTAGGATCTCCCTGGTTTAGAGAGGTAGAAGAGATGCTGGGGATGGACTGGGAAGGGGAAATAAGAGAGATCTCCGGGTAGACTAGGGGCCTGCAGGGATGGGAAACACCAGGGATTGAGTGGGGGGTTGGATAGTGGGGGAAAGTAATTAAAGAGACATCTTGATGGGGGAATCACTGGGCCAAGCTTCGGGAATTCTACTGAAGAGAGGGAGTCAAGGTCAATACAAGGGAACCCACTAAAAGAAATAACCTGGGCTCCTAGGAGCACACAGATACTGGGCCAACAGTTAGGGAGCCTGCATGGGGGTGACCGAGGCCCTCTGCATGTGTGTGACAGTTGTGTAGCTTGGCCTACTTGCAGGACTCTAGTGGTGGGAG
This sequence comes from Onychomys torridus, assembly GCF_903995425.1. Lineage (NCBI taxonomy): Eukaryota > Metazoa > Chordata > Mammalia > Rodentia > Cricetidae > Onychomys > Onychomys torridus. The sequence continues at coordinate 9,510,886 of NC_050451.1, read as the reverse complement.
CAGGGCCTGTCCCGGATGCACTGGCTGGCTTCCAGGAATCCACTCCTCACACTGGGTTGCCTGGCCCAGCCTTACTACAAGGGGAGGAGCTCAGTCCGACCTCACCTTGCTATGTCGTGCTTTGTTGACACCCGTGGGAGTCTTGTCCCTTTCTGAACAGAAACAGAGTAGTGGAATGGGGGAGGGAATGAGAAGAGAGGAGGGAAGGGAAACTATGGTAGGGATGTAAAATAATTCAATAAATTTAATGAATAATAATAATAAAGTATCAACAGAAGTGGAAGGGGCAGGAAAGATTAGTGGGGAAAATGATCAAAATGCATTCCATCTATATAAAAACTCATAATGAAATCTATTATGTATAATTAGTATATACTAATAAAACACATTTTTTTTGTTTTTTGGGTTTTTGTTGTTGTTGTTTTTTGGTTTTTGTTGTTGTTGTTGTTGTTTTGAGACAGGGTTTCTCTGAATAGTTTTAGTGCCTGTCCTGGATCTTGCTCTGTAAACCTGGCTGGCCTTGAACTCACAGAGACACAGCTCTGTCTACTGAGTGCTGGGATTAAAGGAATGTGCAACTGTCACCCAGCAATAAAACACATTTTAAAAGAAAGTCAAACATGCTAGGAGCTTTTAACCCCCTGGCTGAGGAAGTGGAGACAGGATGTTTCCTGGGGCTCAGTGGCACACATAGATTCCATTGAGAGACCCTGTCTCCAAATTGAACAAAACAAAACATGTTGGATAGTGACTAAGAAGCAACAATCAGGGTTGTCCCCTGGCCTCTACATTATACACGCTCACCTGTGCATTTCATATCAAAGAATAACTTCTTTAGCCTCTGAATTTCTTTAGCAGGGCTCAGTGTCAGATAATTTTCAAAGTGTAGAGATAGCTTGATACTATAAGGTCATGAAAAAAAAAATTCCTGAAAGTATTTTTGCTTTGCAACAATCAAAATTAAAAAATTAAAATGTTTGATTTTTTTAAATTTTTTTATATTTATTTATTTATTTAGGTTTTTTGAGACAGGGTTTCTCTGTGTAGTTTTGCACCTTTCCTGGAACTCACTTTGGAGACCAGGCTGGCCTCGAACTCACAGAGATCCACCTGGCTCTGCCTTCCAAGTGCTGGGATTAAAGGCGTGCGCCACCACTGCCCGACAATGTTTGATATTTTTAATGAATTCTTTGTGGCTTAGTTTAAAAACTGTATTAAGTGTTTTACAATTATAACTATTAAGTGGATATTTTATCAAAGGTTATTATTAAATAGCAAGTACTTGGTATGTTGCATTACAATTAGTTAATAAGAACTTGCAAAATTTCAACTATTGGTGCTGGGGAGATTCTCTTGTTTTCAGTATTAGTTATAATTCAGCTATGGAAATACTCCATTGGCATGACAAAGGTCTATTTCTTTATTTCTAAAACTCATAAATTTATTTTATTTTTAAATGTGTGTGTGTGTGTGTGTGTGTGTGTGTGAGAGAGAGAGAGAGAGAGAGAGAGAGAGAGAGAGAGAGAGAGAGAGAAATTCAATGCCATTGCACATGGAGGCCAGAAGGGGAAGTCACATCCTTTGGTGCTGGAGTTAGAGATAGTTGTAGGCCATCTAATGTGGGTGCTGAGGACTGAACTCAGCCTATGCTCTTAACCACGAGATATCTCTTCAGCCTCCAAACTGCACATTTATGTAGATGTACATCTACATCTTAATACATTACTTATTAATTCATTTTCTATGTGATTTTTAATTGTTGATTTATGAATGTATTAGATACTAAAATTTGTAAAAATGCATAAAGATGATATTAGCAGTTTCTTTTGGTGGTAATTTTTTATCAGTGATTTTTTTGGTAGTCATCAATGATTAAGTATTCAGTACATGCTTGAAAAGTCAATCTGTGTTTCCTTTGATAATATAGACTGGAGATGAAGATCCGTGGTAGAGCACAAGCTAACATTTACAAACTTTGGGTTGTGTAGTCAATAGCATAAACGAGTGATCAAGAAAAAGGGGGAGGGAGGTGACCAGATAAAGAGGGATGGAAGGAAGGAAAGAGGGAAGGGGCAGGAATACACCAAACATTGGTGTGTGAGTACAGCATGCCCTTAGCATTTGCAAGGCCCTTGGTTCAATCCTCAGGACCAAAAACAAATTAATAAATGCAAAAGTAAATATAAAAATAAACCAATTCAGTGATGTTTACACTTTTCTGCTTAAATGTCTTTTTGTCTGACATTGATTTTTCGACATCTGCACCATGCATTTCCTCTCCGTGTTCTAATGTTCTCTTCCTTTGGACAGCTTGTTGCAGAGTCTCTGTTTGCAAAGGGCTTACATTCTAGTTTGCTGCTGTGTTTCGACCTTATGAGAGACATCACATTTTCATAATTGCTACATATGAAAAATTTTCACTTACTTCAATTTTCTTATGAGTCTGTGCTGTATCTTTTATTCTTTTCTTTTCTTCCTTTTTTTTTTTCCGCTGAGTGATTTGGAAATTGTAGCTTTCATGGGGAAATTAAAAACTCTGCTGAGGCATTCAATTCAATTAAATAAAAATCAATTTTATGCAGACAATGGGTGAATGCCATGGTCTTGGAATGTGGAAATGACCTGGTTTCTTTCTCTGCAAGCTCCTTTATCATCCTCCATAGTCATCTTCAAGTTCTCCTCTCTGCAACTATGGAAGTGATGGTCTCATCACCCACACTCCCTTACCTCCCTTCTGCTCACTGTTTCCCCTTGTATATCAGGTGATATTAGCGCATTATTTTTCTAACCATTTAGCTTTAAAAAAACCTATTCAGATTTAAGAATAACACAGAAGACAACCATGTACTCCACATAGATTGGTCAAACAGTAACATTCCAATCATTTGCTGGTGTGTGTGTGTGTGTGTGTGTGTGTGTGTGTGTGTGTGTACTGAATCAGTTACTAATAAGGGGTTCTTCTGTTGATCCTCTATTTTTCCACATTTCTCAAGAACAAAATCGTCTTATGTAGTAACAGTAACATTGTCAAATAGTGGGATTCAATGTTGACACATCTGCTGTTAGTTAATATACAATCCATATTTGAATGATACTAATTATCCCCAAAATGGAATTTATGGATAACATAATCTATTTTCTCACCACTTGAACCAAACGGTAGTTAGCACTATCAGTTTTGGCACAAAAGCTCATCTCTTGGTAGCCAGCAATGAGAAGAATAGTATCTGTTTCCAGAGGTAGCTTGATAAAATATATATAAACTTGAATCTAATCATAGGGAAAATCTATATGATTTCAACATAAAGGAAATTATACAAAATTACCAGGATAAAATCTTTAAGAGAAACACAAGGAGGAAATGTAGTGGTATTATGTTCCTCAAAATATTGTGTACCCTAATAAACTTACCTGGGGTCAGAGAACAGAACAGCCACTAGACACAGAGGCCAGAAAATAGTGGCACTCAGGCCTTTAATCCTAGCATTCCAGAGGTAGAAATCTGTCTGGATCTCTGTGAGTTCAAGGCCACACTGGAAACAGCCAGGCATGGTGACACACACGCCTTTAATCCCAGGAAGTGATGGCAGAAAGCAGAAAGGTATTTAAGGCACAAGGACCAGGAACTAGAGCTGGTTATGCTTCAGGCTTTCAAGAAGCAGTTCAGCTGAGATTCATTCTGGATGAGGACTCAGAGGCTTCGAGTCTGAGGAAACAGGATCAGCTGAGGAATTGGCAAGGTGAGGTGGCTGTGGCTTGTTCTGCTTCTCTGGTCTTCCAGCATTCACCCCAATATATGGGTTCAGGATTGATTTTATTAATAAGAACTTTTAAGATTCGTGCGACAAGGAAGTAACAACTAACTCAGGAGAATTAGAGGATCTGACGACTGAGTGCCAAGCGAAGCTCTGGTGGGGATTGGAGTGAAGTGACTCTGAAGCAGAAGTCAGCAAACTATTTCTGTAACAAAGCCAGATAGCAAGTATTTCAGACACTATGGACCATACAGTCTCTGCTTCAATTCCTCAACTCTGTGGTTGTGATGTGAAAGCAGCTACAGACAACATGTAAACAAATAGGGATTGTTCTGTTCCAAAACAACTTTGCTGTGGAGAGCAGAGGAAGGATCTCTACAGTTTCCAGATCCTTCTTCCTAAGGTCATTATTAGAAATGTCTGAAACATTTTGAATATGGACCAAATAATAATACTTTTGTGTTACCAGTGTTAAATTCTTAATGTTGATCAATGTACAATGATTGTGTCAGAGGATATCCCTTATAGGAGATTATATACACAGAGTGATATAGAAGTACATTAAAGTGCTTGGTAGACAAAAGATTTGATAGATGATGGATAGATAGTTGATAGATAAATGATAAGAGCAGATGACTCTAATTTGTGTCTTTATATGGCTCCTTTAACTGATTCAGGTTCAAATCCAAACTGATGCTCTCCAATAGGTCTGTTCATTTTTGTCTCTTTCACAACTTTAATATTTTTTGGAAGGTCAACATACTTTCTTCATAGAACATTCTTCAACTTATGATTTTAACCCATGAGAAAAGGGCTACACAGTGTTGGTAGGTTCTACTATGGAAGTAGCATTCTATCCTCTCCAATGTACTCTAAAGAGAGACACATAGTGCTAGTTTATTCCACACACATAGTGTGGGTGAGGTTAACACTGACGTATCAGTAAACATGCATTACCCATACTTTTCCACTCTAAAGGAACTTAGGTCATCATTCCTAATTTATTATTTCCAGATCTATTCAAACAGCATTTGTTACTGATGATTGATATCTTTCTTGGTTCACTGGCACTATCTAACATTTCATAGACTTACCAAAAAGGGCCATTTACATTGTATCAGCAACCTTTAAGCTCAATAGGTCCCAGTGAAATCTTGTAAGAGTCTGAAATTGTTTCTGCTGCATTGAAAATTCTTTCCATTATATTTGCACATAACAGTGCATCAGAGAGGCTGAGCCTCTTAATCATGTGGGTGGGCCCCTTGCAGAGACCCAATATGTTTAAAAACACACTCTTCTATTTAAAGGTTATTGTGTGAATACCAAATAACTACCACTGCTGGGCATGAGGTGGTGGCTTTGATTCACGGGCCTTTCAGGGCTTTTATGATTTGCATTACTATAGTTGGAAGGTTTTATTAAAAGTTATACATTATAATAACCTAGATTTTAAAAAATGAATATGTGGTTTAAGATATTGATGTACCAACTATGCAGCTAATTAAGAGTTCAGAAAAATCAAAATTACTAAGCTTAAAGCTTTGAATGTTTCAAATGATTCTTAGGAGTGAAAAGCACACTGGTTTGGTTATGAAGGTGGCCATCAAAATCATTGCTTTTACTTAAACTTTATGTCTTACAAACTCTGAGATCTAGAAGCCAAGACCCTGGGGATAGCACCTGGATAAATATCTCCAGAAATATCTTAAAGTAAGACATCAGATTTACCTTAACAACTGGACATGTTGGCACAATGATGAACATTGACTGGTAATACATGAAATGGCACATGAGTGACACAAGGGGAATTAGATGTCTTGAATCCTAATGAATCACTGACATTGGTAAGTATGGGCACATCCTTCACACAAGGACCAAGGCAATACAACATGCACACCTGTAATGGAAAGTGCCAGGCACCTTACAAAGCCAGTGGATTAAGAGAATTCTTAAAAGCTTGACACATTGGAGCTGAAATAGCAAATCATTTGGTCTTCTGTCACCTTGATGGATGGGGCCATGTAGTACACTTTGGCTTTGAAAACAAATATACCTAGAAGAGTGAAAGGGAGGGTGCTCCTGGAAGAGAGTAAACTAGGAAGCTTCTGTCCTCCCAATTACCTTGTGGAGAAATAAAGATTTATTAAAGGATGTTTATTCAGGATGATCAATGGTTTCCTGTCTAGCTCTGGGTATCCAGCAGAAAATTTTCATTTTATATGGCAGGTGGAGAACATCAATTTATTTCTCTTTTCTGAGGTTATGCTTGACTGGAGGTGTGGAGAGCAGGCACACCTCACTTGGGCTCTTTCATCACTATCTTCACAGAAAGGCATTGGATAAATATACCTTAGGAAAGAACTAGCTCTGCCTTTGCTTCCTATAGGAAGTTTTAATGTCCACTCTTCTCAGATTTGGGCTGCTAGAATGTATTTGGACAGAGATGGCCACACATAGTGAAGAGGTTCTGAGTCACAACAAAACACACAGCTGTCAGACACTGAGATCTACAGGGCAGAATTGTAGCTGAGTAAAAACTAACTAGAAATGCCTAGAGCTATCCCATTGGGAGCAAGGGGACCAATGCTTCAAGTTGACTCTGAGTTGGAGGTCAGATTAAAAGCAGCTTCCTCTCCTGTTTCCATTAGCATAGTATACATTGGATGCCATTCATTCCTAGCAGACTACTTATTCTCAAAATGTTCACTCAGTGCTCCCACAGCCCACAGATGCCCCCACCAAAATTTGGGCAATAATGTCTACTGTGGATCTGAGAGGAGGCAAGGACTTTGAAAAGAATGGGTGGGGGATAGGAAAAGACTTATTGGTATAATGCCTGCCAAGGTAGTAGAAATTCCTACTTGCCACAGAGTCTGCCTCCTTTTGTGTCCTTCTCCACCCATCTGCCCTAACTATCTGTCCTCAGAGGCCTCACACATAGCCCAGGAAGTGCTTTATTGGGGAGCTACAGCCATTCCCTATGCATGTCGTCTGAGCCTAACCCAATTTTCCAATTGAGTTAACAAGACCAAGTGAAGTGAAGCAATTTGACCTTGATTCCCAGTGAGTCTCTAACGGAGTCTACATTTAGAAGAGAACTCACTTCTCTCCTCCCCAGGCTGCTCATGACAGTCACTATGTCCCTGAGCCTTTCAGCTGCACTTAGATATGGTCTAGATTAATATACACTTAAGTATCAAATGGATGTCTGCCAGCCCAAACCAACTGGCAGGCAGTGTGGACAGAGTCCTTCGACCTCCTCATCCAGACAGCATCTACCCTTCTCCTAGTCAATCAAATAATCAATTAACTATGGTAGAGTAGTAAAAATCATTTTTTTGTAAATAAGTCAAAGAAAGTTGTCAGTCCAACATTTCTTTTAGCCTTCCTATCACCAGAGACCATCTGATTGCTATTTTTATACAGACACAATAAGAAAAGGGCAGAAGAGTGGTCAAAGGAGCTGCTGCCTTGCTCCCTGAGATGGGCTATTTTCTAGAATCTTAGCACATCGTTTTTGTGAAGATTCATTTCTTTTTTAAAAGCAGCCAAACTATCTATAATCTGATGCATTGAGATAGTTTCCCAATTACTAATGAAACCAATTTTTAGAACCAGCATTCAATTTGGCCATTTTAATTATGGACATTTCTCCAAATATGATCAAAGTACCCAAGAAATATTGGACTGTGATTTAATGTTTTGTTCCAGAAAGAAAAAAATACTCACAGTTGCCCAGAGTGCTTGCTTAGCATTATGGCAATCAAGAGCATTGGATTGGTGAAGGACATGGATGTTTTGAACAGATGGGGAATCTTCCCTAAAGGGTTTACAGACTCATAAAGATGTTAGGAATGGCTGCAGACAAGTAGGGTAGAAGGGATGGGACATGAGTTTGAGGATTCTGGTGGCTGGAACTTAAGGGGGAAGGATACATGGAAACCTATTTTATTTTTGTGTATTTATTCATTTATTTATTGCTTTATATATAATAGTTTATTTAATCATTTACAGGAGCTTTAAATCTTGTATTACTATGCTCAGCTCAACAAGGAGAAAAGGCTCTTACATTTGATGACTACCCCAAGGTCACTAAACTAATGATTTTTACCTGACTTGACTAGATAAAATGTTGTTAATGTCACAAATTCCTAAGGCATCTTGCCAAAGAAAACAGAGACAGAGTTCAGGTTTCTTGCATTCATTGGAAACCCATATCCACAATGTTGTGAGGGAATGCAGGATCATAGCAGGAACTGTGTCTTGGGGAAATGTAGCATATATACATGTAGGTAGTGAGCAGAGAGGAAAGAGGAGATTAGTCCAACAAACCATCCATCTTGATAAGTTCACCTTAGTGTTGGCTGCCTAGTGACCTCTTCCTAAGTGACACCAGTGTTCAAATTGTTAAGAGAGGCCACAGAGGTCACCTCTCCAAAGGGAACTTCAAAACTTTAAATATATGGCTTGTACTCAAGATCATCTGTTTTTCAAATCCCTTGGGGAGTTCCTCCCCGAGGGGCATACCAGGCAGAACCACAGACATTAGCAACACCCTTTGACAGGATATCTTGGAAATGTCCTGAAGTGGAACTTGGACTTTGTCCCAGAAAATGCATTTTAAATCTTCCCTCCTAACCCAATTCTAGGTGTGGTGACATCTGCAGAGATGAGAGGCATGTGGGATATAGAATGATTTCCAATGCCACTTCAATAGATGACTCTATTTCATAGAGAACCTATTACTAACACAGCAAAATTTACTTCAGCAGGTGTAGACTCAACTTTCCACTTATGAGTGGTTTACATCCTGAGAAATGCCTAAAGCAAGGAAAACTGCTTCCAAGATATGAGAGATACAGTGTACTGAGCATGGTGTCATGCATAGATCAGAGGCTGAATAAACATTTGTCAAATCAGTAAAATCATGAATGGATAGTTGTGGTCCACCCCTTTCTAGTTCTTATAAGATCTATGAATTGAACAAGTGAGGATCTAAAATAATTGTAAGAAATTGACTAACCACTCTAGGTCTGAGAGATGGCCTAAGACCTTAACCTAATCTAGGCAAACACCCATTCACAGATATCTAGTGGGGAAAGACAGGAAATAAGTATAATAATCAGTGATGGCCCAGGTATATCATTAGGCATTGTATAAAATCCATGTCATAACATTTCAATCTTTATAACATCTCAATAATGCAGACATAATTATCAACTCTACTAGCAACTGAGAAAATAGAGACCCAAGAAGTCTAAGTAGCTTGCTCAAAGATTCTATGTGGGTAGAAGGCAGAGATGAGATTTGAATTCAACCCATTTGACTTCTGTATTACATCACCTTTCTAGGTAGGATGAATTTCCAAAAATTCATCCATTGGAAGGTGTGTAACTCACCACAATGATAGGAACCATAGTCCAAATGTGAAAACCAGATGATGGCTGATCTTGAGGCAGAATTTCAACATATTAACCCCTAGGCAACAGATGATATACAATCAGATGTTTAACAGAAATCCCTGCCAGAGACTGTATTTATAAGGACAAGAGCAAAGTGGTAGTGACTAGGCAGGATCTTAGGACTAAAAAAAAAAAAAAAGTATAGAAAGCCAAAGAATAAAGAAATACATGAGGGGAGAAGACAAACACATCACACGATGAACATGTAAACATGCTTGGGGATCAGTGAAGGTCCACAATTATTGAGGATAAGCTACTTTCTCCTTCTGCAAATGGCCTGCTGCAACTTAGCAACCTGTACTCAAGGACTGAAGGCATTGAGCAAGAAGTTTCTGTATCTCATGGACTCCAGCAGAATAGGATTCCTGAGGTCAGAAGCCAACACAAGTATGCAAAGGTGGGCGCATGAGTGTGTGTGTGCGCGCGCACGCACACACACACACACACACACACACACACACACACACACACAAAACCAAGCTTCCATCCCAGTGAGGGGAGCCAGGTGGCAGGCAAGTGTTTCTGGCAAGAGGTTAAAGTAGAATTTTGTGTCCAAAGTGGCTCTTCAAGTAGAGGACGAACAGATAACTGGCAGACGGGTGGTATCAGGTGTCCTGGGCACTACAGGAGGTAGCTAGATGATAGCTGTTGATTACTGGAGATAATAATTCACCTAATGATAGGCATCTATATTTGTTAAGGTCTAGGTAACACTAGTGAGCAGAGGAATGCTGGCATATGACAAGATGACTTGCATCTGGTTAACTCTGCCATCACACAAAGACAGATGTCCTTTGCTACCAGAGTTCTCAATTGGTCAATTTTAAGTATTAATAGAGTTGTATAGATAGTGGTTATTCTCTTATGGAAGAGTCAAATGGGACTGGACATTGTGGAGTAAATTGTTCTGTGACAGCAATGGCTGAGGAGATCATTGCTGCTGTAGTGAATACTGGCTTATCAAAGACGTATGTGTGGCTTTTGTTTATGGGGTCTTATCCCAACACAGGACTATCTATCCTAGACAGGTCAGATGAGCTGTGATGCCTTGAACCTGTGATAACTATTCCTTCTTAAATCCCTGTATTCCTCTTCTCTATTCCACAAAAGCCCAACCAAGCTAGGGATAGGCTCAACTTTTTATATACTAACCACTGATCCTCCTATCTACAAGGGTGCATTCTAAAATCCCTAGAGGAGAACTAAAACCACAGGAAATGCTAAATTCAGCAGACTCTATGTCTGCTCTTAAATTTTACATATATAACTATGGTGGAATTTCATTTCTAAATTTGGCATTCTAAAAGAATAGTAATAATAGAATGGTTGTAACAATAAATATTAATAATAACTAATAATAACAAATTTCAGCCCCAATTTTCTTGTGATTCAGGGACAGGGAATGGTTGTCAGAACACAGTGCCATAACAACTACTCTGAGGACTAAGATACCTGTCCTGTGAATTGAACCAACAGACTACAGTGATCCAGAAGACACAAGGATAATTCACACTGCTGTTAGATGAAGCACAGTGGTATGAGGTTTCTTCACTGCACTCAGAATGGAACATAGTTGTTTTTGAACTTAGATCATGGATATGTACAGATAAGAGATGAGGGACTACTGTATACATCTGGTACAAGAGGCTGTTGTGCTAGTTAGTTCAGTGAGTCCAGACCACAAGGTATTCATCCCACATAGACAGGCTAGATCAATGAGCAATCCTGATAGATAGTTGTGACCTTAGGCCCTACAAGATACTTTTTGGTCTTCTGATTTTTCAATAAAGATGAGAACAATCCAATCAAGAACTTTCCCCATCATCATACCCCATATGCATCGACACAACCACTCTACTTGAAAGCATGACTTCCATAGTACAATTGGCACTCACTTTGTCTGGAAATACTACTTGTACTTCTCTCACTGACCACATTCAGTCTTTTCTATGGAGTGGGGTGAAGCCATTCTTTGCCCCTTCTTCTCAGTCAGCATTTTGCAGAATAGGCTCACTTCATTCCCTAGCCTCCCCTTAGTCTTTGGAGCAGACAGTAAACAACTGTGCAGAACTCTACAGTACAAAAGGACAGGGCAGATTTACCAGGCCCCAGTGTCCATGCTACCCTATGCTTGTAATGGCTCAGCAAATCCTTGATCTTGCTAAGAGGTTTTGCCCTTATTAGGTTATATGACCTCTTGGTACTCCTATATCCCTGCTATTCTCATAAGGCTTCTCAAATAGTCACACCTCTATTGACACTTGCTTCCATGTCTGTCTGAGATAGCCCTCCTTTTCTTCCTCTGTATGGGACAGATTTAAATTCTGTGAAATAAACCTCTCAATTGTGCTGGAGCTACTGCCACTCAAGCTGCAGGTTACTGAACTAGAACTAACTTTTTGCTTACCTACCCCAACAACATAGGTAAATACACACAAAAGCCCAATGTCCCAAACAGGTTGGTTTCGGGTGACTTGATATTCAAGTCCTCTTTGCCTTAATTCGAATTACTTTTGAAAGACCAAATAACTCTCGTTTTTCACATTTGTTTTCTGAGTTCTGTGTCTATATAATCACCCATTTCCTCTAAGCCATAAAAAGCCTTACTGATGTCCTGGATTGACAGGTTGTCCAGTGCTAGAGTTGAGAGTAGAACAAGTTAATATCTTTAACAAGGCTGCTGTTACCTTTGTCTTTGGGCTGTCCTAGTGTCACTGTCTGTGAGAAACCTCTCCTGACTCCCATCTCCATCCTAATAAGGCCTCTTGCTCCCTGAGGGCCACCACCTGCATTTGTGACACTTGCAATCACATCTCTTCTTGTGTGGGTTTTTAATTAGCTGCCAGCTCATTCCCAGGGCTATTATTTCACTCATCTCATTCATGCCAGTACTCAATATAAAGCATGATATATCTGATCAGTCCAGTGAATAATTGATAGATGAGTGGGTAAATGCATGCCCCTCTAAACATACTAACCTAACTAAGCCTATAACTCCATAAGTCTTGGATGCTCTCACTAAAGATTTTTTTTTTTCATTTCACAGAAGTGTGCAAGTAACACATATACAGTAGAAAGCATTTCGAATTTTGAATTTTGATCTTTTCCCAAGCTAACATTATGTGATACAATCCTTTTTTGTGATACTGGACAGTGGCAGTGAACCTAACTTGCCAGCCAGCCATCTGGTTCTAAGAGTAAACAACTGATACTCAACAGCATGCTCTGTTGCTGAGGTCTACAGTAGGAAGGTATCCCTGCCTATAAAATTATGATGAATCAAAAGGAAATTTGTGCTAGGTTTTCTGTTTCAGCTCAAGCGCAAAAGTTATGGCTGTGATGTGTGATAAGTGCTAACATAAGATGGGGAAAGGCATTAAATCTGCGGGCTGAAGACATAAACAGAAAACATGTTCCAGTTGATGGCAATGTGTTTGTGCCTGAAAGAATTGAGCATCTAGCAAGCCTTAAACATAACTTCTATGAAGATTATTGGAAAGGAAGTGTTTACCAATGAAGAGGCTATTCTTGTGTTTCTGGCAGAGTTGAAGTTGAATTGGGGAAATGGGAAAAAATGGGGAGGGAAGATTTAGCTGGAAAGGGGAAAAGAAGGACAAACACTAAGGCTATTTGAAAATGCCATAGGGAAACATATTATGTTATATTTATTTAGAAATACACATATAAATATAATACACACACATTTAATGAAGTTATGCCACTTGGGATGATATTCCTTCCCCAAAGCACTGTAGATTACAAAAACCCCAGCTCCAGGCATGGGAAACATCTCTTCCAGTTGTTGATAAGGGGATTTAGAGAGTTTCAAAATAATATTGGCCATTTTTGTTACCCTTGCTTGACTCCCAGAACTTGAAAGAAAGTACCTATTGCTGAAGACACTACATACTTGAGACACAGGGTTTACCTGTCCTGAGGACTCCTCCCTGAGGACTATTTCTGGAAATTTTCAAAGACATCATACAAGCTTCCAAAGGGAACGAGCAATTAATATTCCCAGTCATGTGTAAAGTATATGACCACTAAAATAAAATAATGACCAGCAGATCTAGATGTCCCCATGGGTTCAGTAGTGGAACTTACATCTTGAAGGCAACTAATAGTTGGATTTAAGACCCACTCTATAGGAGGGAATTGGTACTTGTTACTGTAAACGTAACATATTACTCAGATCTGGATGCTTTAGACCCTAAAAGAGAACCTACTGCTACCACTTTCTTAAAACAGCATAATTTCTAACTGCACCTGAAATGTATGTCATGGACCAATGTACACTCACTAACAAGTGTAGCTTTCATTCCTCAGGAAAGAATCTTGCTTTTGTAGGAAATAAAGACATAACAGAAACCCAGAGTTGCTCAAAATGCAGAGAACAACAGATCTTGAGGTGCTCAAGCCTAAACAAGACATAGAGAACTCAACCTCTATTCCTAAGACTCAAGGAAGACAGGGCAGGAATTGTAAGAGCCAGACCAGGACACTTACTATAAGATAGTGTCTTCTATATACAACATGGAAGAAGCACCATTAAATCTCAAAAATATTGTAATTTACGAAGGCCTATACAACAATACCATTTGACCTGCCAATATAGATGAGGGAATTTATACAAGGCCTTACCCCTAGATGAAGTACAGGCAACTAATGGTCACTGAGAGTATAAGTATCTGCCTCCTCTATGAAAGAGCATCCTCATAGGAGGTTATCCAATACCAAGTGGTTATAGATAAAGTTGTATTTTTAATAATGCTTCATAAGATTATCACTGACAAAGTTAAATATGCTTAGAAAAGCACATAGGATGATATTCAAAAATTGGTATTTTTATTGTTTATATTCATCACAGAGACCTAACTAAATACTTGGGGAAAGAACACATGAGAGTTGGCCCAGGATTTGGCAAATATTCTATCAGGACCCTCTAAATTTAATACAGCCTGGTGCACATTCTCCTGGCCATGAGAGGCAATATCTGAAGCCAGAGGACATGGTTAGAAGATTGTATTTTAGAAGTTGCCTTATCAGTCTTGTCAGTTCAGCAAACTGCATTTTACAGAAACTTGAAAATGCAAGCTGATCATATTTCCACTTATCATTTCTGAATACAGCTCTTACTGAATCCTGCTAAGATTGGCAGTTGTATTTCTCAATTCTCAAAGGCCATACAGGAAAAAAAAAAAAAGGAAATTCTATTGAGTGTAGTTGTCTGTGCATTGCTCAGAAAATAACTCATAGGAGACCAACTTGAGTTCTGGGTAGACATGGAAAAATTGCAAAGGCTGAACTAAATGAAGAATAAAGAAACCCAAAAGGCAATTGAATAGAAGAGAGAGAGAGAGAGAGAGAGAGAGAGAGAGAGAGAGAGAGAGAGAGAAGGAAGGAAGGAAGGAAGGAAGGAAGGAAGGAAGGAAGGAAGGAAGGAAGAAGGGAGGGAGGGAGGGAGGGAGGGAGGGAGGGAGGGAGGGAAGTAGTAAAAAATATTGCTGTCTGAGTTTTAAATAGAGGCAAGACTACCTTGAAAAGTGGCATAGAGATTTAAAAAGCTTGCTGAAATCAAGATGTTCCCAAGAGGTTTCTTCAAGTAGGGCACTACAAAAAGGAAACTGGGACTCCTTTTAGAAGACTAGGAGCAACTTCTTATCCCTGGGCAGCAGATTTGCTGAGTCAGCAGGCCAGTTAGCTGTATGCTGAAACACCCTGCCAGAGAAAGTAGAATTGCTTCAAGAAACCAATGAAAATATAGGATGGAGCAAAGAAAGGTCACAAGATATATCTGGGAAAGACTAGCTGCAGAACAGCCCTCCACTGTGGAGTGCAGGTGATCTTTGCTCATAGGTCTGGCATTAGAATTAGGACCATTAACAGTCCTCTTTTAGGAACACAGGCTTAAGCTCTAACCCATCTTAGTGTAAATGGTGCTCACTGGTGTGAAGTAGGACCTGCCCTGCAAACTCGTGGTACAATCCCTCCAGCTCAGCTACAGCGGTTCCCCTGGACTTAGATATCCCATCAGTATCACCCAGGGTCAAAGAGGAACATTGCAAACAAAAGAACCCTACACAGTGGAATCAATGATAAGCAATTCTGGGCAGTTATTTTTGATGCACACACGCATACACCCCTTACGCATAGTTAGGTTTCTATGCTGTCTCTGTAATTCCCTCATCGCCAAATTAAAGAGCTGTTTAATACGTTGGGTCGGGTATCTTTCAAAAAAATTATATCTTTGCCAGTCCTATTCAAGCTGCTTCTTGATGCCATCCTCATTTACCCACATTTTTATTGTAATGTTGTAGAATGGAAAGATTCTGTAAACACAAAACCGCAGAGCTTAAGTTCTGTCTGTATAGCCTCAGTCTGGTTGCTAAGTTCTCTGAGCCCTTAGCATCCACTGGGGAGCCTGGGTGACAAGAACTGGTAAAAGAATTAAAGTTCACCTTCAAGCCAGACTGCTAAGAGTGAGGTTAAGTAAATAATACTTTTCTTCTTCTTGGGGCAGTATAACCCCCAGGGACTCATCCCATATTTGTATCACCATCTTAGATGAACTACAGATGACTTTTAATCTTACCATTCTCAGATTTGGACTTGAATCCTGTGTCTTCATCAAACATGGGCAAAGCTACTCTCATACCTGACTAGCTGCGTTCAGCCTCTCCTCTCCTTGGACTCTGGGAGGTCCCTCTTTCTTTTTAGTAGACTGATCAGTGGCCATGGATTTGGCTTCTCTTTTTTCCATCTGCTTCACATAGAGAAGAGGAGGTTTTGGATTACCAATGGCTTTTCATGACAAAGAGTGCCATTTCCAAATTAATTCCCATTAAAAATGCCCCTTTGGTTGACAAGGTCATTGATTTTGTTACCCTTCCAAACATGGCCTTAGGTAATTTAACTACATCTTACACTGCCAGGTGACATAATGAAAGCAAGAAGTAACTTCTATTTGCACTGCTTTTGGAATCAAACTCTCTTGATTGTGGAGCTGAAAAGAGACTCAATATATTTGGACTAGAATGGCAAGGGCTTTGGAACTGTAGTTGGCAGGGGAGTGGGTTTCTAGGCTGGTCAGGGCAGTATCTACATGATTGAGAATAATTATGTTGACAAAAAGGGGAAGTGTAAGGGCACCTGGTAATTACAAGCAGATGTGTTTGGATAATGGCAACTAGTCTTTCATGGTCCCAAAGGACCAATGCTTCAGTAGAGAGCAGAGCTGAAGTCCTTCAACACCTCTGACATCCCAACATGGCCACTCAAAGCTATTTCCACAGAAAAATATATACAAAGGAAAATATTAAAAGTCAGTAAAATGAAACAAACAAACAAACACTCATGTTTTAGTGGTAGCTTATCTTGTTCACATCCCAAATAATAGCTGTATGACTTCACCATTTAAGAAAAGGATGACTCAATTTTCACATCACTAAAAAGACTAGAGTGATATTCCTCTGTACCCACAGCAGCTAGTAAATGGTTGGAAGTGTGTCAATTGCCCAGCATACAACAGACACTGGAAGTATCAACTGGGGTCATGTTAGCTGAGCATCCTGAGTGGTTTTCTTGTTTCCATTCTGCTCTCAAGATGATCCATTCTCCAGATGAATCATTTGAAAAACATAAATCAGAGTGCACATCTGCTCAAAATTTCCCAGCAATTTTTCATTATACTTTAGCTAAAAACAAAGACCGTTAGCCTTTAAGCTCTGGTTTACACTCTCAGACATGCTGGCAATTTTACTTTCACTTTTCGCTCATCATGTTGAGTTTCTTTTACCAGAGTTATTATTCTGATTACTTCTTGTCATGCATGTTCCAGCTTGCTTATCACAAGTCCAGAGAGGGCTTTTCCCCCTGCTGTCTTGGCTGGCATTTCCTAAGAAAGAGGCCTTAGGAAAAACCTTGCAGAGGGGTGAGGAAGCAGAAAGGTGAAAGGAAACAGCAATGCTAGGGCTTTAGGTGTGGTTATGGGTAACATCTAGGCTAGGGTTCACCTGTGGGTTATGATGGTGGTGATAGAAATGACTGTCCCAGAATAGTCTGACTTGAAGGAAGGGCCCAAGGTTTTGTCTACTGGAACAATCAGTCATTGGCATCTTCATAGTTATCTCCTACCAGCTAAGGATCAATCTAAAAGTGACTATACGTTTAAGGTGTTCACTATTGACTTATGCTCCTATATCTGGAGGAGTGCCCTAAAAAGACCCACTAAGTATTAGTTCACCTACAAACTCACTGGCCTACCTACACACTCTAATAATGAGCTGATTACAGCTCTTGGGCTTACCAGTGTCCTTGGATGACATTTCCTTTTGCTTATTTGTTCTATGACTAGAATATAAGATCTTAAAAATAAGACCTTCATCTGTTTGGTCTGTGGATGCTCTCTAAACACTGGAGCAAATGCTGATGTGCCAACGGAATGTCTTCCCCATCTGAAACAGAAAACAGGCTCCATTTCAGGGGAAGAATGTATCAGCAGTGAAGGTGAATACTCGCTTGTCCTTGTCAAGGTCGCCTGATATCTAGAGTTGTTTTGTTTCCTGACCATTTTCATTTTCCACTAGTGGAGAATCAGCTGGCTTTTTCAAGCATTTTAAAGATGCTTGCTTATAAAACTGTGTTTCCTAAGACAATGATACCTGCCACCAGGGAGGCAAAGTCAGCTTTCAACACTTATCCTAAAATATTTACAGAATGGATTTGAAGAAAGAGAAGGGAAGAAACAGTCCCTAGTAGCTTATCTCCATTGCTTATTTAATGTGACTTCCCCCTGAAGATGTTCCCCAATCAGTTAATTGCTAGAGGGATGAAGCTATTCCCCCTGAAATATACCCCCAGACATTTCATGTATATCAAAGTACAATCTGTTATGTGTGCTACTGCTGCTGTCTCCTTCTCCCTCATCGTCTTTTGGGAAAGGAGATTATGGTCAAATAACGACATGCTAGAGGATTAATAGGATAATGAGATGTGTACCTCTGCTTCATACTGTGACTGCACAAATCAGAGTGCATAACCCCCGTTGATAAATGAGGGATGCCAACAACTATTACAGGAGTCTTTTTGAAAGTTTCAGCTTTCAACAGACGTTCTGGCCATCAGCACTTCCAAGGGTTGTCTGTTAAGTCTGGAGCCACTTAAATAAAGAGCCAGAGGCATGAAGAAAATAAAGCAATAATGTTGCATGTAAGAATACATAAGAGATGTGAGGATAGGTGCCTTGTAATATAAAACAATGACATGCTATTTGAATCACTTCCCAAGCACAAGCATTGGATATAAGATTTTCAACTATAATCTCCTTGTATCTATAAGAATGTCAAGAGATATATGATCTGACTATTTACAGAATAAGGTAACTGGTATATGTAGAGGATATGCATCAAGCAGTTTAGTCAGTATGTAATATTTTATTTTGTTTTGAATTCTTTTTTGTGGTGATATTTTATATGCTATATTATTATTATTTAAAATAATTTTTAAATTAAAATATAATTTGATAATATTCTTCCTCTTCCACAAGTCCCTCTATACCCATCTAACATTAAGTTCTTTCTCAAAGAACAAACAAAAACATTACACAACAAAAAAAATCTCAAAACTAAGAAAATAAAATAAAACTATGCCCAAAAGAAAAGAAAAGAAAAAACATCAAACTGTAACCAAATAAAACTGCATGCGCACATACGCACGCGCGCGCGCGCACGCTGTGGAGTATATTATACATTGGTCAACTACTCCTGTACATGAGGCCTTCCCTGGAGTGGTTGATATACCCAGTGTCACACTATTGGAGAAATCTGATTTTCCCTCTCCAGCAGGTATAAATAACAGTTCAGTTTTTGACCATTACCCTAGTGGCCAGGTTTTTATTCATTCATTCATTCACATTTTAAAATATAACAAACAAAATATAATATAATAAAACCAAAACTATGGACAGTGTCTCCATGACAGGTAAGGTGACCTGCTGACATCCCACATCACCTAAGTCAGAAGCTCATTTTTTAGTAATAGGAGGGGACCTATAGGGCCCTGGCTCCCATTTTGGGTAATTGTTGCGTTGCTTGCTGACCTTGACCATGATATCATCCCTATGCTAATTCCCTGTGAGATTCCACCCTTCTGAATACTTAAGGGAAGCTCCTTGTCTGTGTATCCAGCATATTGGGAGTTAACAGCTTAGATGCAAGGTTGTAAAACATCAGAAGTGGGGTTGGGGATTTAGCTCAGTGGTAGAGCTCTGGCCTAGCAAGCACAAGGCTCGTGGTTTGATCTTCAGCTCAAAAAAAAAAAAAAAAAAAAAAAAATCAGAAGGGAACTTCTGCCCACTCAGGTTCTCCCATTGTGCTGTAAGCCTGTATTTAAGACCTCCTCCCTCCTTCAATAAACGGCATTTGGCATTCAGAAAAGAAGAAGAAGAAGAAGAAGAAGAAGAAGAAGAAGAAGAAGAAGAAGAAGGAGGAGGAGGAGGAGGAGGGGGAGGGGGAGGGGGAGGGGGAGGGGGAGGGGGAGGGGGAGGGGGAGGGGGAGGGGGAGGGGGAGGGGAGGAGGAGGAGGAGGAGGAGGAGGAGCTCACTGACTCTGTACTGACAGCCTGGGAACCTGCACGGGACCAAACTAGACCCACTGAATGTGGGTGACAGTTGTGTGGCTTGATCTGTTTGTGGGGTCCCTGGCAGCAGGACCAGGACTTACCCCAGGTGCATGAACTGGCTTATTGGAGCTCATTCCCTGTGGTGGGATACCTTGCTCAGCCTTGATACAATGGGGAAGGGCTAGGCTCTTCTTCAACTTGGTATGCCAAACTTTGTTGACTACCATGGAGGCCTTACCCACTCTGAGGAGTGGATGGGGGTAGAGTGGGAGGGAGGTGAGGAGGCAGGAGAAGGGAAGGGAGGGGGAACTGGGGTTGGTATGTAAAATGAAAAAAAATTCTAATAAATAAATATGTTTTTAAAAAGATAAAAAAAAAATAAACATGACTTTTATAATGGGAAAAAAAGAAACCAAAACTATCACTTTGGAATTAGACAAGACAAACTAACAGAAGGAAAAGAGCCCAGAAGATGGCACAAGAAGCAGAGACTCACACATTCTCACACTCAGGAGCCTCATAAAAACATTAAACTTGAAGCCATAATATATATGAAGAGAACCTGGTGCAGACCTGCCCAGTCTCTGTGGGTTCATAGAAGCTTTGCTCATGTTGCTTTAGAGAGTCTTGTTTTTTGATGTCTTCTTTCGCCTTTGGCTCTTGTTTTGATTTCTTTATACATCTTCTATTTATGACTCTTTTGGGCTAAACAACCTGATTTACCTTCAGCAAATTCTATCCCCTTCTCTGAGTATGTGCCTTTAGAATTTTGTTCACCACACACCATGATCTATATCTGCTAATTAGATTGCTCCATTGTCCTGGTGATTGTGTTGGTTGAGAGAAGAACCCATTAAGCAGGTAAAACTTGGCATCCAGACTTCTTTTGGAAATGTGGATAAAGAAATTATTCCTTTCTTCTGGAATTGCTCAGGTAAGGTAAGTGAAGCTGATGGTGACAACTTTTATCCACAAGGAATGAGCTTGGTGACAAAAAGATGACATTAAGGAACACAGAGATGTGATATACAGAGGGGCAGAGCTATGGTGTTGTACTGTGAACATCTGAATTCCACCTAAATGCCACTATCTCTGAAGTGTGCTTAAAACACTAGTTCTTAAGGAGCCAATGCATTTCCTTCTTTTCTTAAGACAATTTAAAGTGGATGTTTCTTACTAGCAACTAGATGAATCTTCATATAGAATTGAATAGGTAATGAATGACCTTAGAAACTAACTGGTGATTGGCTGGTGTGCACAACAGGGGAGCAGATACTGTCCAAGGATCATGCAAATGGAAGGAACTGAATTTTCAAATAGCTCTTCCTTCTGAACTCTTTATTATTTTTTTTACTGGTTTATCTATCTATTAGTTTATTTAACTTGTTATTTTATAATTTAATTTTACATATCAGCCACAGATTCCCCTGTCCTCCCTCCTCCTGCCACCCCCCACCTCCCTCCCATCCCACCCCCATTCTCATCTGCTCCAGTGCAAGGACTCCCCTAGGGATTCAGCTCAACCAGGTAGATTCAGTCCAGGCAGGTCCAGTCCCCTCCTTCCAGGCTGAGCAAAGTGTCCCTGTGTAAGCCCCAGGTTCCAAACAGCCAGCTCATGCACTAAGGACAGGTCCAGGTCCCACTGCCTGGATGCCTCCCAAACAGTTCAAGCTAATCAACTGTCTCACTTATCCAGAGGGCCTAGTCCAGTTGGGGGATCCTCAGCTATTGGTTCATAGTTCATGTGTTTCCATTCCTTTGGCTATTTGTCCCTGTGCTTTTTCCAATCTTGGTCTCAACAATTCTTGCTCATACAATCCCTCCTGGAACTCCTTTAAACAAAGCTCTGATGCTCCTAGCCACCGAACTAGCCTAGATGAAAGGGAACTAGCCTAGATGAAAGGGAATGAGGGCTAAGGGAAAAGACTGAAACACTAAAGGATTTGGGCTGGGAATCAAACCATAGTTGGGTAAATCTCAACTCTGCTTACAACATATCTAGGAACTTTGAAGAACTGCTCAGCATCTCTAGGCCTCCATTGTCTCATCACTGAAGTTTGATGACACAATTCATTTCATAGGAAACATTCTAAGGAACAATCATCTTCATGACATTAAATGCACTGCCAGGATAGCCACTATATTCATGATCAGGGTCCCATTCTAAGCCTTTCTAACTGACTCCTGAAACTTGCAATATTGGCATAGAGAAGTGATTCAGATCTCCCAGGTCTGTTTCCACTAGAAGTTACTGGATTTATGACAAGTAAATAAAGCAAGTTTTCTCAAGCTTTAGGACTTGGTTTTAGGTATAGCCTTAAGGAGACTTAGGAGGAAGGCAAAAATGTCTAAACAAATCCACCCCATCCTGATAGAAAAGTCATTTCATTCAAATAACTGATTGTGTCTTTGACACCTTGTCAAATAACAGCTTTGAATGATTTTCTTCATCCCTTTAAATAAAGGTTGCCTAGATTGATCAAGCCAATGAGGTTTCTTGACAACTTGTAATAATAACAGGGCCATCCTTCACTTCCATGATAACCAACTGTCAGGCAGATAGAACATGGTCCTTGAATGGAGAACAGGGGTGTACAAGGTCATTTACAGTCTGTAGAACTCCTTAAAACCAGTGACACATGGTAATGGAAAATCTAGTTAGAGTTAGGACATAAATAATGGCTTGGGGAGTCAGAGTATTTGTTTCCTGAAAAAAAAGGTCACACCTTTGTCATCTTCTAGTCCTATAAAAGTTTGTCACAAGGCTATATGTGCTGTAAAGAGGAACAAAGTTGAGAAAACAGATGACTGTTGACCAGGCCTCCATGGTGGCTGTAGTAATTAGGGTCCATTTAGTCAATATACTGTAGCTGGAGTTTTCTCCAGTCTCTCTCAGATCCGCAGCTACTCAGACCCAAGTAAACACACAAATGCTAATATTATTTAATTATATTTGGTCTAATGGCTCAGGCTTCTTGCTGTCTAGTTCTTATATCTTAAATTAACCCATTTCTATTCATCTGTAAGTTGCTACATGGCTTGTGGCTTACTGGTACCTTACATCTTGCTTTTCATAGCAGTGGCAGCTGGCAGCGTCTCCTGACTCAGCCTTCCACCTCCCAGAATTCTCTTCTCTCCTTATCCCACCTACACTATACTTCCTGTCTGGCTACTTGCCAATCAGCATTTTACTTATCAATCAATCAGAACAACACATTCACAGTATCCCCAGCAATATACAGTAATTGATTGCCTACTGTACATCAAAAGCACTCTATATGCTCAAGTAGATGTGTTCAAATGCTCATATAGAACTCTCATTCTCATGAGGATGAAAGTCAAGTGAGAAACAGTAGTAAAATCTTTAATGTGTTGGAAAAGGGTAAGTGCTATGAAGGAAAAATAAAATAAGAAGAGGGAGAATTAAGAATGTTGGGTGTCAGGAGCAAGACATGAGGTTTGAGAATTAGAAATTGCTTAATGAAGACCTCAAAAGGAAGTGGAATCTCAGGAAAAAAATTAGGAAATGGCAAAAAAATGTTCTTCCCTGAACAATGAGGTAATTCTGGCTTATTTGAAACAATAAGGACTAATCCCTCAGGATGGGAGGGTAGGGCTTGGAGGCACAAGAATGAGTAGGGTAAGAAGGGGTGGGAACTTGGAGGTAGGTGTAAGAATGAGTAGGGTAAAAAAGGGTGGGAGCTTGGAGACAAACTGGGTGGGTGCTAGCATACCTAAAACCTTTTCTCCAGATAGAGGGAAACAAGCCAAAGGGTTTGAGTAGCTCTCATGTGTTTCTTATGTCTATTTCCTGCTATTTGCTGCTTCTGCTACTGTGCAGAGATTTGTCTCTAGAGGCCAAAAGAATAGCAAGACAAGACAGAGCAGGAAGATAAGATGAACAATTATTACAATGTCACTACACTTCTAAGAATGGCTTCCACCAGGATGTAGAGTGGAGAGAATGGCAAAGGGCTGGCTTTGAGAATGACATTATAGATTGGGTCATCTGGGGACAGGGATGAAACAAGTTCAGTAGTCATCTAAAGATGTGAGTGACACTGACAGACTCTAAAGTCAAGGAATATAAGGCAATTTGCAAAAGTGCCACACTGAAGTCACAGGCAGAAGAACAAGTTCATGTCTGGAAAGAAGATACCTAAGATCCTGAAAATGAGGCATGAATGGCATAAAGGAATAGTGGATGTGATGACAGTGTCAGGGATCAGAAAGTAAGTCAACAGTGATGACTTGTGGTGCTGAGTGCTAGAGTTCCCAAGCTGTGCCACAGGAGACAGAAGCACAAAACCTCATGAAGTTTCAGTGTGGAGTGAAGTGTCAGACAGAAACAAAACACTGCCAACAAGATAGGAAGAAACAGTGGGTTCAACAGCTTCTGGTACTTGACAGCTGTGCTCAGGAAATAATGGGAAGAGGAGATTGGTGGGAGGAAGTGATGAACAGGAGATGGTTGTGTTTTGAGTGAGAATGACCTCCCATAGGGTCATATATTTGAATGATTAGTTACTAGGTAATGGAACTCATTGATAGGATTTGATGGTGTGTGGCCATGTTGGAGGAAGTGTGCCCCTTGGGATGGGCTTTGAGATTTCAAATGCTCATGCCAGGTCCAGGTTGTTTCTCAGCTTGTGGGTCAAGTAGCTCTGAGCTACTTCTCCAGCACCATGTCTGCCTTTATGTTTCCATGCCCCCTGCCCTGATGATAATGGACTAAGCCTCTGAAACTGTAGCAAGCCTACAATTAAATGCTTACCTTTATAAGAGTTGCCTTGGTCATGGTGTTTTTTCACAGCAATAGGAAAGTGACTAAGACAATGATGTTATGGGAAAGGACAGATGCAAAGGCCAGTCTCAACAAGGTTTCCCTTTATTCTAACTCAGAGTGAACACACAAAGCGGCTTCTTCTCTTCCTGAGAACAACACTGACTGATTGAGGATGAGCTCACCAAATTTCACCGCAGAAAATGAAAAGCATATCCTGGTGAGTGTCATTTTCTGCTTCCCTGACCTCACCCTCCACAGAACTGGGAAGAAGCATGACTCATCCTATATGCCGCTTTCTCCAAGCTAGAGGGCAACATTCACCTTGGGGTGAGGTGCATCTCTCACCTGGACAGAAATGGGGATGCAAATACATTTGGTTAATCTTCCAAATCCTTCAAGCCAGGGCACACTCCTTCAATGATGACAGAATGCAAACATGACAAGGACCTACAGGACAGAGGATAGAAGCCACAGGCATTAACTCTTTCCTTTCAATTAGGCAAGGAACAAATACTTTCAGATACTTTCAATGGGAGAAAACTCTAAAATATTCAGCATCAGGGGTTTGAAGATGATTCCAAAGATGAAGCCAAAACAGTCTAATGGTTTTCTCAGTCTAATTTCTTCCTTCATTTATGACTCCAGCATTACTAAATCAGGTTCCTTCTTGTACTCAGTCTGCCTTCTACTGTTATTAGTATGATAAGCCAGGCTGTGGCTGCTTCACCATCACTGCAGTTATACCTTGAACCCCAAAATAATAATACTGTTTAGGAAATTTTTTTTCCTGTCAAACTAGAAGTTCCTCTCTATGGTGGCAGAGGCATAGAGAAAACTCATGCTACAGAGGACATAGAGTTACAAAGCCATTCTGCAAGCAATCACTAGGTGATTTGATGTTGGCAACCACTCTTTTTGACTATACCTCAAAAAGGCCTTCTACTGTGTTTGCATGTCTGGTAGGAGCAAGCAGGTGACGGAGGCTTAAAGATGTACGTGTTTGGGGCATATATTTTTTAGACAGGCTCACTTATATGTAAGATTTCATTCATTTCTCACCATAATTGCATGAGGAAAATGTTATCTCCATAGGAAAACTGAAACACAGAAGGATTACATGGGCTATGAGTTGTCTCTGTGGGTTCACTGTGATGGAGGAATGTGGGAATGTCTGGGCTCACTGTGATAGAGAAATGTAGGAATGTCTGGGTTCTCTGTGACAGAGAAACAAGGTACCACATGGGTTCTAGTATAAACTATGGTTTTCCTCCTTGAAACTCACAGGAGTCAATCCCAGAAAACCACCCTTGACAGAATGATTGGGGCTTTCAAATAATTATCAAGAGGTATGCTTGTGGTGGGTATTGTGTTCCCTGAAATATTGTGTGTTCCCCGAAATAAACTTATCTGGGGTCAGAGAACAGACAGCCACTAGAACAAAGCCAAAAATGGTGGTTAGAAAATGGGAAGAGTAAGCCATAACAGAAGTTGGGCAGTGGTGGTGCACACCTTTAATCCCAGCACTTGGGAGACAGAGCTAGCCGGATCTCTGAGTTCAAGGCCACTTTAGAAACAGCTAAGCATGGTGACCCACACCTTTAATCCCAGAAACCCAACCTTTAATCCCATGGAGTGGAGAAAGAGAAAGGTATATAAGGCTTGAGAACCAGGAACTAAAGAAGGAGTAAAGCATGTAGTGAGTAAAGCATGTAGTTAGTTAAGCATTTGGTTAAGCATTTAACTGGAGAAGTATTCAGGCTTTGGAGCAGCACAGTTCAGCTGAGAGCCTTTGGGATGAGGACACAGAAGCTTGCAGTCTGAGGAAACAAAACCAGCTGAGGGACTGGCGAGGTGAGGAAACTGTGGCTTGTTCTGTGTCTCTGATCTTCCAGCAATCACCCCAATAACTGGCCTCAGGTTTGATTTCATTAACAAGTACTTTTAAGATTCCTGCCACATATGCTTTATTTTAACCCCATATGGATTTGTGGTTATGGAGGTGGGCTGGTGGAAACCTACTGCTAACAATGGACATGGGAGTTTGGGTCAGATAGGCTGGCATTCAAACCTGACACTGCCACTCACATGATCCCTGAAACTTTTAACCCCTCTGTTTCCCCAGCTAAGAATTAAAAATTGTGTAAAAAAAAATGATATTATCACTTTGAAAGAGAAAAGAAGGCTTTTTAAATTTTTTTTTTTTTTTTTTGTGTGTGTGTGTGTGTGTGTGTGTGTGTTGGGGAAGACAGTTTATGCAGCATATGGGCAAAGGTAAGGGAGTCTTCTTCTTCTACCATGCAGATAGAATCCAGGAAGCAAACCGGTTGTCAGTCTTGGTGTCAGGTGCTTTTGCCCTCTGCACAGCCATTTCACCAGCCATGGCTTTCTTCAAGCATTTTGAGTCATGTTTGGTTGTGTTTTCGATACATTCCAGTTGCAGGACTGGATTTTGACTGAATAGTGCTGACAGCCAGAGTTCTGTCATAGCCCTTTAATCAGCAATACATTTACCTAGAGATATTTGGTTGTCATGAGAGGAGAGTGGTGAGAGACAGAAATCAACAGGTTAACAGGGTCAGGGAGGCTGCTGGAGCAGCAGATGCACATGAGTTGTTGGGGACCAGAATCCTCTTCTACAGAGAGATGAGCCCAGGGTTATGATAATTGAGGCTAAACCAACATTCTCACTGTTTTCTCATTCACCCCTGTAGCTGGAGAGCTTCTCTCCACGTCCCATCAAGCCCTTGCAGTCCCATAACCCATGTATAAAATGATCACTCAGATGCTTATATTACTTATAAACTGTATGACCATGGCAGGCTTCTTGTTATCTACTTCTTCTATCTTAAATTAACCCATTTCTATTAATCTATAAGTTGCCACGTGGCTCGTGGCTTACTGGTACCTTACATCTTGCTTGTCATGGCAGCAGCTGGCAGGTCTCTCCTCCTCAGCCTTCCACTTCCCCCAATTCTCTTCTCTTTGTCCTGCCTATACTTCTTGACTGGCTACTGGCCAATCAGTGTTTTATTTATTACCCAATCAGAGTGACACGTAATATACAGAACATCTCATAGCACACCCCTGCTGTCTCTTTGGCTTTCCAACATGCCATGCCTTCACCAATGTTATGATGTAGCAAAAAGGAAGGGAGGGAAGTAGGAATGTGTGCCATGGTTTGAATCTGTTGATGGCAATTGAAGGCAGTTGCATTGTGATGTTATTAGAGGTGGGATCTTTAAGATGATTCTGTCATTGTAAGTGCTTTGGTGCAGGGTAGCTTCAGTGTTTCAAGTATTAACACCTCTCTGTCTCTCTCTCTCTCCTCTCTCCTCTCTCTCCTCCTTTCCTCTTCCTTCCCTCACCCTCCCTCTCCTTGTCTCTTATTTTCTCATTCACTCTTGCTGTCTATCTGGCCTCCCATCATGCAGTGCCTTCATATTATAACATAGCAAAAAAGCTTTCACTAAAACCCAGGCCTTTTATCTTGAATTTATCAGCCTCTAGAACTATGAGCTTTCTCTTCAGGAAAGACTTCTCTGTATATGACACTTTATTATACCATCATAAAATGCACTAAGGCAAGCTGGAAGGTCATTCTCTTAGGTCTGTGGGTATGTGGTGTGGCTCAGGGATGGCTGGGAGGAGACTTGGCTGGGGGGGATGCATCTTTGCTTCTGCCTCATCAACATTCCACACCATCTCCTGTCTGACCAGCACATGGAATAGGAGAGGGTGCCCAGGTGTGTTCATCATGGAGGTGAACTGCAAATTTTCTGCTTGGTATCCTCTTCCCCCTCTCCCAGACACTTCTATCTTTTCTAGACAATTCCTTCTTGCTCCGGTAGCTTTAAGAATTAATACTTCACTTGTGCTTTCTACTGAAAAGGAAAAGGGAGTCTAATCTCTATCAGGCTATGGTTTCTAATTGATTCATTAAAGCTTTTTGGAGTACTTAAGCCTGTTGTATGGGTGGTCCTAGGATTCTCTGCCCAACCTGTGATGTCAATACTCAGTGAAGTTAGAATGCCTGCTGCTGACTGCTGGGGAAAAGAAATATTTAAACATAACTTTTTTTTTTCTATGATTCTCATTCATAGAGCCTAAACCTTCAGAGCCCTGTAAAGAGAAGGGGCTGTGTTGGAAATGGTTATTATCCACAGTGCAGATCCATTTGGGACATCACAGTTTGAGAAAACAAGATTTATAGAAGTCAAACTCATTGCTAAATATGAAACACTATTTTTTAAGACTACCTTGTTGTTCTACTGAAGGCCACTCACCTGCTATTTTGTTAAATTTGTGATTTTCTTGCCATCAAAATGAGAGAAACAGGAAAAGAAGAGGTGGTGAGAGTGTTTATTGTAAAGGAGAACATAAAGTCTTTTCTAGCATACTTTCTCCCTAGGGATAGGGGTCATTGTGGTACCACTTGGGTACAGCCTACTTTATGCAGGGAGATCTGGATTTCAGAGACGTGAATGAGTTTAGAAGTGTTCACAGAAGAGATAACCCTGACAAGAGTTCCTGTTACACCGAGGATAGCAGGAACCCCTTCACTTTCCATGTGAAGCCAGATGCAGCCGTCACTTGTGTGTCCTGCCTTGTTCTCTGTCCCTTCATCCCTTCATCTCACTTCTCCTTAGCATTGTTGGTGCAGCATGTTAAATCATACACTAAGCTTCATGAATTAACATGTCAAGACTTTCTACCCAACTCACTACTCTCATCGCCTGGCCCAAATTCTTACCAATTTGTCAGGGTTGGAATGAGAATGGCCCCCATAGACTCCTATATTTGAATATTTAGTCCCTAGTTGGTGGAACTGTTTTTGGCAGGGTTAGGAGGTGTGTTATTGTTGGAGGAGGCAAGACATTGTTGGGGGGATTGCTTTCAGGTTTCACAAGCATTGCCAGACTGAGTCTTTCTTTTGAAAGACTTTCTTTTAGATAAGATGTAAGCTCCTGGCTAGCTGCTCCAGCACCATGCTGGTCTGCCTGCTTCCATGCTCTCCACCATGATGGTCATGGAAGCACCCTCTAAAACTGTAAGCAAGCCCATAATTAAATGTTTTCTTTTATAAGTTGTCTTGGTCATGGTGTCTCTTCAGAGCAAGAGTAATTAAGACACCATTTAGCAAGTTCAATGCATATACTACCTCCTCTCTTGGTTCTTTCTAACTACCACAGCTGCAGCATGGCATTTCTATGGCTTCTGTCCAGCTTCATTGAGCCTTAGCCATTACCAGTCAATGATAGTTGCAGAAGGAGTAATGTCAAAACTACTGTCTGTATCTTTAGGTACTCACCATTTCAGCTCCTGGAACTCTGATGGTTTCTGTTCAAACCTATTAGAGAAACAGTGAGAATGTTGGTTTAGCCTCAGTTATCATAACCCAGGGCATCTAAGGGCCATTGTTAAGATATAAAATGTCTATAGGATTCATGTATTAAGTAAATGCTTAGCTCTCATGATGCAATTCTATTCAAAGGTGCTTTAGAGGGTAGGAACTTTTAGGTCCTTGTGAATGTGCCTTCAAAAGGGATGGTGTGTACCTGGTTACCACTCCCTTTCTTTCTTTCCTCTTCCCACCAAGCAGTGAGCAGCTTTGTGCAAACACTCTTGCCACACCATGGTATCCCAATCCAGTACATAAAAGACCACAGGATGGGATTAAATTAAAGACCACAGGATGAAATCTGTGAAATCATAAGACAAAGCAAACATTTCTTCTTTTTAAGTTAAATGTTCTAAGGTATTTTGTTATAGAAGTAGAATGCTGACAGCCATAAATCAAGGTTTAAGTGTGCTAAGTTAGATATTTGTGGATCAACTGTACTGAGTAAGCTCAAGAATAATTTTTGGAGAAACAGAAATCCTGGACACAAATGAACACTGAAGAAGTGAAACAATTTAGTTCAATTCAAGATACATTTCCCTGTATGAAATTTAAAACCACAGGATTATCTGGGGGACACACCAAGAACTCCAGGGTAAGGTCTGACCATTGGAAAGATATATATCAAATGAGGAAGTAACCACACCAGCAATTTATTCCATTTGGGGACTACAATAATATCTAGGTGAATTTGATTTTTTATTTTTTACTTTGGTAAAGTAAGACAAAACTGTTTCTCTCATAGTTTCTGTTCACTCCCTAGGGAACCCACAGAACTTTTGAAAGTCCTTATTATGCTACATGTTTTCAAGTGTTCTGGGGCTATTCTACTTTTAGCCCAAGTCATCTCTCTTCTAAGGAAACAACAGAGTCTTTCCCTTGTCCTGTGTTTTAAGATGATGACTTTGGCATCCTGAGTACTCTTTCCTGGCTTCCCTCTGGGTGTTGGTGCTAATCTTTGTGCATAAAATCCCTCCATCCCTGTCCAGTGTGCAGTGTGGTCTGGCCAGTGCTGTGTGGGCCTCCACCTTCCTCAGTGCTTTAAGCTTCTCTATAGTCCATTTCCTGAAGTACACAATTTTTTCCAGAAGGTTTTAACTCTTATCCATCATATCACATATTAGTCATTTCTTTCTACTCCTGTTACTTGATACACACTAGATAGAAATGCCATAGATGCTTTTAGAAGACTGTTTAAAACATCTGAAGAAGACAAGCTATGTGCAACTTATGTGTTATGTTATTAACCAAGCAGTGGTTTATACTCTAGAATTATGGTCCAAGAGTTGAGTATTTAATATAAAATACAATTCTTTCACCAACCCAGCCAAAAACACTTCAATCTACAATGGTTTCCTGCCTGCAAGAAATGATACAGCAATGGTGGTACAAAGCTTGTGGGAGTAAACAAATTTAATCTGATTTGTCTTAAGGCCCACTCAATGAGAGAGAACCCATATCTGACTTTGCTTGGAAGACCAAGAACCTGAGACTAGATAGCCTAGGAACCTAGGGGACAACCAAATACTGCTATTCTGGAAGAAGAAAAAAAACTAGCAATAAAGTGACTCCTAATAACATTCTGCTTTATTCATAAATCAATGCTTTGCTCAGTCATAATCAGAGAAGCTTCCTCTTGTGGTAGATGGGAACAAATACAGAATCCCACAAGCAGACATTATGCAGAGTATGAGAGACTTTGGACCAATGAGCCATAGGGATTGGAGTACATGAAGAAAAGAAGGCTCTCGAAGTCAACAGGTTTGATGAACATAAGAACTCAGAGAGACTGAGGCAGCATGCACAAGGCCTGCATGGGTCTGCATTGTTCGGGTTCTAGAGCTGAAAGAAGTAGACACAAACCCTTAACCCTAGTCAAGAGGCAATCTCCTCCTTGATAACGACTTATTAATAAAAATTTAGATTTTTTTCAGGGGAGTATCACTGGGAAACAAACTGCTTCCCTGTGGTAGATGATGAGCAGAGAATGAACTCAGGGCATCATTTGAGGCTCTCCATCATAACGTCGGGACTTTTTCTCATCTTATTTTTATTTTATTGTAACATATATGTGTGCTATATAATATATGTGTTATATATAAAGTCTACACACACACAAACCCTAATACATACGTATTTTTACCCTACAGCTGTTTTCCATGTATATTATGTTTTCTAGTTTAGTACTTTTATGGGATTCCTAAGTGTGCAAACAAGTGGGTTTCTAAGTCTCTATGTTTCATGGGCTTTTTCTTGGGCTCTTTTCCTTCTGTTTGGTTTTTTATCATATTATGATGAATCAGTTACTTTATATTATTATACTATATTTTTATAATTATTCCTCAGAAGCCTATTTGTTTTCTATGAGAAACAGAAAACAAGTAGGTATGTATGAGAGAGGAGGTGGGGAGGCACAGAAGGAAGGAAAACAGTAATGAGAATATAGTATGTGAAAAGCAAGTATTTTTTAATAAAAGGAAAAATATTCCAACTATTGTGAACCACCAGTATTTGTAGCTCCATTTGAATTTTACTGTACTTCTCATTAAATATTTTATTTTTTTTAAATAATTAAAAACACAAATACTCTATTATGTCCAAGAATTTTATTTTAAAGAAAGGGGGAAGGAGGAGAGCGAGGAGGAAAAGCTACCACCTATCATTATCTCCATCTTAGAAAGACGATTTAAAAGCAGGAAGGACACCATTGCAAATTCAGAGTCGTCTTCACATATCTATATTCCATATTTGATTGTACAAAAACTCATAAAAATGCCGGGAGATGGTGGCTCACGCCTTTAATCCCAGCACTTGGGAGGCAGGTGGATCTCTATGAGTCTGAGGCCAGCCCTGTCTACAGAGTGAGTTCCAGGACAGCCAGAGCTACACAGGGAAACTGACACAAAAAAGGCAAAAGAAGAAAGAAAAGAAAAAATTCATAAAACCTTTTTTAGTTTCATAATTTTACCATGAGCTACCATGCATGATCAACCTACCATGTACCTCTCCCATGAACCTACACTTTTAAAGATGACTCTCCTCATTTCTCTAGAGCAAGCCCAGTAGAGACCAGTGTTTCCAGTATAGCCCACTTCTGCTACACAATATGAGGCCATTCAGAGGCTTAGCAAATATTGCAAATTAATAGATATACAGATAAATATGATTTATGGAAAATAAGCATCACTGAGTTAAAAATTATCTCCAACAATCCTTTAGCTCTGTGGCTATTGATCTCATCGCAAAAAAAGCTTCATTTGTCAGAAAAGACAGAGCCAAGTAAACCATTTACCACCCTTCTGTGACCAAGTGCATTTTTTCTTGTGTAACATGGTCTCCTAAGTTCAGCAGAGCTTCTGCTTTTCAGCAGGCCTCAAACACAATCAACATGGCTCTAGAATCTTGAAGTGCCACTAACTTCAATAGAACTACACAATAATTCCCTGATATCTTCCATACCTACAAATAAGAAATGAAATCTCAAAGACACAGCAGTTGGTGAAAGTTATACATACTGCAGCTCCAAGAATCATTTAATAAACATCTCTGTAACAACTATCTACTTCTTCAGCTCTCAAATGATTACCAAAAGCCTACCTCCAGTCATCCTTATCTTTGATGTTTATACAGCATCATTTGATAAACTTTTCTGAAGATCAACTCTTGAGATAGCCTTCACCAGCTCAACTCTCTTGAAGACTCTCCACTAGCTACAGGAAGCACTTCATACCCATAGGCCAGTGTAAGGACTCCTGGTACCTTGAATGTATCTTTTCAACTGCATTACTTATAAGAATTTATCTTCAACTATTTTAAACCATTTTCAACACACACTTTGGCAATCCCTAAGAGTTTATGTCTTATGACCTCTACAAAAGTGAGTGCTTCCACAAGGCCAGAACACTGTCTTTCAAATACCACCCCAAATTACGATTGTTCAATACATTCACACTGTGGATAGGCAGAGAAAAGTGAAGATACAACTAGGCACACTTAGTCATATTGTGACCTATGACCACACCTCATAGTTAAGGGTAAGTCACATGCCATCAGCATGTAAGTACTGATTAAGAAGACAGCAGGACAGTAGGAGGGAATAAACTTAAAGTAGGAGAGGATTGAAATTATACTATAGCTATCCCTATACATATGGACCACATAGCAAAGGTGTGGGTGGTTAATATTGAGAGACTGTGAATGACTCAGATGTTATTAGTCAACTTTGCCCACAAAGGCTCAAGCAAAGAAGAAATACAAACTTCTGTCACAGGTTGTAGGGAAACACTGTGTACAACAAAGCAGAAAAACATTGAGTGTCTGATGTAAAACCCAGTGGGCCAAAGATTGGATGATCGACAAACACAGAAGAGCCCATTGACTTCCACCTGGTCCTCAACTTCCACTGCTGTGCTCAGCCTGGACACCAAACACCAAAACCATTCTCTAGCAAGTGCTCCCAGGCCATATAAGACACATGTTCACAAGTTCTTCAAAGCAGTAGCCACACCCATGTGGCAGCTTTCCACAGATTTCTCCCCTGGATCCTCTTTGTCAATTCTCTTTAGTGCATTCTCTACAAGTTTCAGCTTGTCTGCCTGCTCCACTTCTCTAGGACTCTCCTCTGGGCTTCTCTTAGACCCTCACTTACCTTCTGGACCACACAGCCATGGAAAGTCTAATTCCTTAGGAAGTTCTTTTCTCTCTAGGGCTTGCAGTGGATCACCTTCCCTGAATGGACCTCAACTAATGAAGAGTCCCTATACATCCATTCTTCATTAGACAGGAAGCTGCTTACAAAAGTGTTTACAATCTGAACATACTTCATATGTAAATGGTGAAGACATATCAAAATACACCTAGGATTCCTTTTAATCTGATGTGGTAAAACAGCAGACATGGAAACAGTGATCATGAAGGAAGGACTTTATATTCATAGATCCCTGGAAACAGGAAGACTGTTATGCTCTGCAGGAACACATAGGAAAACATTAGGAAGACTCAGAGAGGTAGAGAGATGTGGGAAATGGATATGACCCAAAGCCCTTATTTGAGTTTTCACAGCAAAGAATGGGGAAGAAAAAGTGAAACCAAGCAAGTTTCAGAGTGGACAGTGAGTAACTTGGAGCCAGTTCTACACTCTTTGAAAGGCTATGTAAGCCATGCCAGCTATCTCTCATCTGGACCTGGATTTGGAGCAAGAAGGCTATTGATTTATCATGTGAGACTTGATATTGGACATGGATGGTTGTTTATATATTTACCTCATGATCTTAGGAAGTAGTGATGCCTCTGGTTTCTCTAGGATAAAGCCTCAAATTAGCAGAACATCAAGAATATAGTTAACTATCAACTAAAGCAAGGTTTAGAGAGGTGAATCAGGTGATAGACCCAAGATTCTAGAAAACCAAGCTAAGAGCTTAGGACTGTCACAAAAGCATACAACCGGGTCCCAATGGATGTATCACCCTTGACTAGAGCTGGGGATTTAATTCACATACCTAGCTGGGTTTTACAATTACTGTGGAGCACCAATGCTTCTGCAACTCCATCTCTTTCATCTTTGAACGTGTCTATCACAGTAGAGCCTTTGCTAATTTTGTATAGTAGGCTTTGCCTTTTTAACTCATAGTCCATCAAATTAATAAGAACCATCGAAGCTCTGTTCTCAAGGCAAGATACCTGTGATTTTGGACCTGATTAAATGATATGACTGGACTTCACGCCAAAGTCTGATGGTGTAAAACAATAATATTTTTAATGGCTGTTAGGATACTGAGCATATCTTATGAGGTGAGGGGAAAGTAAATAATCCATGGGCATAGGGTGAACTGTGTATCCAATTAAATAGGATAGTAATTCTTCTGCCAGCTGCTCTCATCTAGAGGTGAGCCTCATTCACCTCTCTGTGGATGCTGGCTGACCTTTTGACCTGCTTTGACTAATAGAATGTTGCAAGAGGGACTCTGAGTAACTTATGGTTCTGGGCCTTAGGACAGAGGCAGTGTTTGTACACTAGAAGCACAATCTTGGAGTCCAATGGTTGAGCTGTGAGGAGCCCGGCAGGTTGCAGGGGCAGGGCAGAGGACAAGCACACCGTGTGCTGACATCCCCAGCTGAGCTCCCAGCCAGCAGCAGGGCATTTGGGTTAGTTATCTTACATGTTCAGCTTGTTTCCAAATGAATGGCAGTTGTAGTTCCAGGAAAAGAGAATCATTTAAGTCATGGTGGGCTTTAGAATCATGAAATATAATAAATGGTAATTATTGTTTCTAAGCCACTTTGAGCAGGGACATGGTCACACAGCAATTATTGAAGCAAGTAAAGGGGACATAAAGATGTTTTCAATATTTATGTTGTTAAATCCTCTATCCAAACTTACATGTTAACATCAATCTACAAGCCTATGTGCCTTTGACCCTTTCCAAAGACCACCTTCCTCTAAATACCATGTATCAGGAATTTTCAGGGACACCATTCATTTGGACAACTCTTGTCTGTCCTCAGAGAAGCATTCTTTTTCAATACCTTATTCTAATTGAGACAAAATACATTTAAAACAAAAAAGTTTACAGTTCTCTTCGGAGATTGATCCTCCTGGATGGAGAAATAACAAGCCTTCCATGAGTTCTAGCCACTTGGCTGTCATTTTGCTCTCCTACTGCCTCTGGCACATTTTCATATAACAAAAGTAAACCTCTATACTCTTGAAACAAAAAAAAAATTGAAATTCCTTTATATATTGATGGCTATGAATGTAGATGTAGCAGAGTTTAGTTGTCTGTTCCTAGATGTCATGTCTCCACTTTGCCATTGTATTGCTTGTGGCAAATCTACATATCATAAAAGGATACTGTGTCTGCTTGTCTGAAGCTTGCTAACATTACCTCAAACATTACCTCAAACTTGATTAAAATTATGGAAGGCAGTCATCATGACTTGGCATCTGAATTAGGGTGACCTAATTTGACCTGCACCCTGGGGCTCTTACACTTCTCAGCCAGGCAAAGCAACTTGAATCTGAGACATGCACGGGTAGGTTGTGGAGCTAATAAATTAAATATATATCCATAAGATAAATCCAAGGTTCATATAAAAATACATTTTAATTTAGCACAAGTGGGTTTTATTTTATATTTTGATATGTTTAACTGACTGTATTATAATTTATTTCACTGCCCTATCATAAGAAACCCCAAGGTACAGAGAGGCCAGATATATTTGTTATGTTCATATATGTCCTACATGTCTGCTTTCTTCTTTTATAGGATTCCCAGAGCTTTAATCTGTGATGTTGTTTTTTTGTTTTGTTTTGTTTTTTGAGACAGGGTTTCTCTGTGTAGCTTTGCACCTTTCCTGGAACTCACTCTGTAGCCCAGGCTGGCCTCAAACTCACACAGATCTGCCTGCCTCTGCTTCCCAAGTGCTGGAATTAAAGGCATGCACCTTCACTGCCCAGCTTAGTCTGTTGATGTAAAAGGGTATTAGAACTCTAGAAGTCAGTGAAGTGTGGCAAAATCTTCACATCTACCTAGCACTTACAATGCAACTGTTCGGTTTAACCTTCCTTCCTGCAACAGAATGGACAGATGTACGTGCCCCCTCTTGACTAGTGAGGAAATAAAGCCAGAGGAAGATTTGCCCAGGTACTCAGTGGGTAAGCTGTAGCTCAGCTTTGTGACTCAGATGTCTGAGGCTCCCATGCCTGTTCCTTATAGCTCTACATGCACTGATCTTGAGGGAAGCAGGTGGAAAGTGGGAAGTATGAGGAAGAAGTGAAGTTGCTACTGTTTTTTGTCACCCTTGTGCTGATAGTGTGTTCCCTTATGGCATGACATTTGAAAGGCCTAGTGATAACTATATACTTTATTGAGGACAAATGAAGGTAAGAAAAGACAAGGAAAACATGGAAAAGACATAAAACGTGTCTCTTTTTTAATCTCTGAAGGCAGAATAAATCCTCTTACAATGATTTAACCAGGCCCCCAGCCACTTGCTCTTGTTATATACAGATGGTGGCAGATTCGTCTTCCACAGAAAATGAGCACAGCAGGGGGACTCTTGTTGTAAACTCCCTGTTAAGTGGTCCCTCTTTGGCCACTCACAACCCAAGTGGAGCAGGCAGGTCTATTGTTCTGCAAGCCTCTCGGGCACTCTCCATGACAGCTGAGCTCTTATGGAGGTGTTGAGTAGGTTTCTGTGTCCTGGAAAGTCAGAGAGAGGAATAAAAGAGAAGAGAATGAGGACAGCAGGCAATGTCAAGTAAGTGATAAGTCTCAATACTCTGTCATTTTGACCTATTCTATACAGTAGAGAAGAGACGCCTCAGCCAGCATCATAGAGGAATTTGGTTATGAAAAGATATAGAAATATTCCCTCACAGTCATGCAGAAATGTCCTTTCTCAAAGAGAATAAGCCAAGATACAGATGCTATCAGACCAGCTTCTATTCCTTATATGTTGATACCTTTATGACACTATCTAGGATATTATAAGAAACTTCATGAATGAATTGGTTTATAAACAATACAAAAGCATTTATCCTATTTGGGGGGCCAGGAAGCCTTTGATGCCTGATGAGCGCTTGTTTTTTTGTTCATGGACAAATCTTTCACACTGTGGCTTCACATAGGAGTAAGATGAGGAATTCCTCTGCACTCTTTTGTGAGGGCACTCAGCCAACCCTGTTCAGGAAGGTTCATCCCATGACCTAGTGATCACCAGTATCTTGTGTTGTATAGAAAAATAATATCAACCTGGTCTTAAACAATGAACACAAATGTCTTTCTACCAGTTCTGGGAACTAAAAAAATTCTGAGATCAAGGCATTGACAAGTTCAAAGTTTGGTATGAGTCTGTTCCCTTGATAGCATCATCTCATGGTGGTATCCTTACATAGTGGAACAAAAGGAGCTGACCTCCGTTCATATGGCAGGAGACTGGAATCAATGAAATTACCCAAGTCTTTATATGTCACTCATCCATTTATGAGTGCAGCTCTCTCATGGCCTAATCATTTGCAAGGATCCCTCAATAAGGATTAAGATTTAACACACAAGTTTTGAAAGAGACATATTCAAACCATAGCACCTCCTGTAGGTCATGTCTGCTAATATCATCATCTTGGAGATGAGCATTTCAAATTTATATTTTAAAGATTCGAAGATTTTTCAGACCATTGCATTAAATAATTCCAAAGTTGGTTTCTATTTTTATCATTCCTTTTCTTGTGTGCTGAGAATAAACCAGTCAGCATTTATCCTTGAGCTTGACCTAAATCATTTTCTGGAAGGATGCTGACATGAAGGGAAACCAATGGCCCAAAGCTGAACTGAGCAAATGATTCACAAAATGTGTTTGTCCTCATTGTAGCATGTGGTCCTGATGCTGCCTGGAACTACAATATTGAGAAAAGGATCCTATCTCACTCTCAACCACTCGTATTTGTTATTCAGGGTGATTTTCTCCCAGTGGTATACACAGGCTCACGTGAGTTACCACCAAGATGAACTCTGAAATGCTCGTACCAGGCAAGAAACAAATTCACCAAAATTCACTACTGTGTTTCTGCTTATGTGTTGTCTGCCTCTCCACCAGATACTGTTGAAGTACACCTTCCATTTCTGAAGAAAAAAAGCAAGCAAATAAACAAAAACAATAATTGAGTCCTCAATATTCATCTGTTTTTAGAAAAGGAGCTACTAGATTTCAGCCATGTCACAAAGAAAGTCATTCTCCATTACAATTTACTTATTTAGAGCTGTATAAGAACAATTGACTATAATGAAAATGACCCCTTATGGTTTTCTATTTTTAGTTTTCAAGGAAGAGATGAAGTGAAATATTTTGAATATAAATTGCATGTTAGGTAAGTGGGGCACAGGGATGTGAGAGGAGACTTCTAGTCCCTGCTGCAATATGGGTTTCAGGCCTCTTTGTTCACATGTAAGCTGACTTGTGGTATATATAGGAGGGTGAACAAGTAAATTCTAGTCTGTCAGAGCCAGCGAATGACACAGCAACCATGTCTAGCCATGTATATCTGATTCCAAATGTGTGGCCTGGTGCTGCCCCACTACTGCTGGGCTCATGAAAGGTTCATATGTTCCTTTTGTGATGGACTGGTGATCTGGCCCTGTCTTTACCAACTGTCAGTCTCTGAGTTTCATTGCAGAGGGATTTCTTTGCTTCTGAAGCCAATGTCGTTCCTTTTATTAGTTGAAATTACTAGAGTTAACTTTGCTGTCCTCAAGGCACCTTGGGCATGATTAATAGACTTGATAGATGAATAGTTTCCCACCCCACCTCAGTAAGTACCTCAGTCAGTCTTCTGTTACTGTCAAAGTATCCAAGCTCATTATCTTATTAAGGTTTGTGGGACCTGTGGTGAGGTGGCTCATCATGGCAGGGAGTGTGGTAGGGTTGCATATCTCATGGCACCTAGGAGAGAAAGAAAAAGAGAAAGAAATCCATACACTTCAATCAAGGTCAAGAAAAAGTCCCCAGTGTCCTTAAACTTCCTGCTAGGCCTCAACTTTTCAGGCTTCTACCTCCTTCCAGTAGCACCAACCTGAGGGTCTTTACCACATAAGCCTTTGGGAGAAGAGTCTAGAGCGAATGTTTACCAGCAAAGCAATGAGGTGTGCCACTGTTTTTGTTCCTCTTTTTCTAGGCTCCTGGCTTTGACAGTGGTAGCAAGTTCGCTAACTCAACGTGTGTGTGTGTGTGTGTGTGTGTGTGTGTGTGTGTGTGTGTGTGCAAGTGTGAAGGTGAGAAATCAATGGTAGGTAACTTCTATTGCTCTCTACCTTATTTTGTGAGATGGCATTTCTCACTTAACCCGGAGCTTGCTGTTTTAAATACACTGGCTAACCAACAAGCCCCCGAGGTCTCTATGTTTCTCCCTACCGCTATACCTGGGGTTATGGATGCAAATGACTGTGTCTAGCTTTTACACTGGTTCTAGAAACCCAAACTCAAGTTTGCATGTTTGTGCAGCAAGTACTTTTCCCACTGAGCTATCTTCCCAGCCTGGGGTCAACCTTTTTGACTGATTTTTGTTCCTTGTGTCATTTATTCAATTCCCTAGTGGTGTTTTTAAGAAAATTACTCTTATCAATGTCTCATGACCTGCTTTTATTAGAACATAAAGGTATGTAGCTTTAGATACTGGAAACACTGAGTCAGAAAGAGGATGGGGTGGGGGAGGGTAAACTAGGGCAATAGCTTAATATAGTAACTACCACTTCTGTGCAAATTCTACTTCATTTGTGCATGTGATATTTTAAAAATCCTATTTTACATAGCTCTTAAAGTCTTACGTTATAGATGTATAGAAAATCGCTAGCCCAGCACAGGTGCTCAATAATCTGTGATGGTAGTGGAGTCAAAAGGTCACAGGATTTGGTTATTAAAATATCTGTGGAGGAATTAAAGTTGCAACTCAGAGGCAGAGCACTTGCCTAACATGCAATGCCAAGTTCCTCGGTAGTGCCATTAGAACAAAGAAAACCAAAAGTCATGAACTCCATATCTATAGCTTACTAGCTTTATGGATCTGAGATGATTCTATGCTTTCATTTGTACAATAGAAAAGAACATATTCTTCATACAAAGCCTTGTCAGGGGTGGAAATATGCTACTTCTGCAACATGACAGCAGTCAGAACCTTGAGTTCTGAACTCTCAGGCAGTGACAGCACCTTAGTTTCTACTTCTCCATTTTTTTCCCAAAGACAGAAGGATTCTCCTAAGCAGGGTGAGGTTTTTCAGCCCTCAGTACTGCTCTGCCTGGAATTAGCATCACACTTGCAATTTCTCAGAGTGATTGATAGGGATTTCATGATGATTTTATCACTTGATGGAGGGTAAAAGTCGTGCAATAATTATTAGCTGGGTGCCTCCATTAAGACCCACTGCCCAAGACATACTCTAATTACCCACAAATTCCTGTTAGGCTTTATAGTATGATTGCTATTCATGGTCCAATTAAGGGGCATTTGCAAGCTGAGGGGAAAAATGTGCTTTATTGCTCCAATTTTGAAATCTCTGTATCTTAGAGCCATAATCTATTCAGGGTCTACAGGGTTCTACACACAGAGATGCCTGTGCGGTTGCAGTGAGCGGATGGGACCACCCTGCCATACCAGACTCTCAAAGAACTACTTAGCTGAGAGCAGAGCTTCCAACATGTACCTACAGTTGTATGATCTAAGAATGCAGAGGGTAAGGAAATGCTTTTTTCAATGTGTTTTGGGTGTTGAAAGAAAATCATGAGGTCATCTGAGCATGACTATTGGTATGTGCAGAGCTCTAAGAGTGGAAAGGGCTAGCCCTCCCTGAAGGGAATGCCACCTTCAAATGCTTAGGACAAATGCAGATACTATCTAGATAGAAAGTATATATTCAAGCCCCTGTTCTAATATTGCCCTGGGGTGTGAGCTTGAACAAAATTATTTAATGCTCATTTACCTCATGTTTCAGATAGGTAGCACTCACTTTTTAGGGTGATTGTGAAGACCAGATGAAATAGTGTATGGGAAGCATCCAGCACATAGTAATCTCTAAGCAAATGGCACAATCATCACCATCATCTTCACCATCATCATTATTATCATCATCACTGGTACTCTGTTTTAGCACAACTGTACTATTCTGGGAAGTGTGCAAGGATGTAGTAGATCTACTTATTAAAGGAATCAACACATTAAATAGATTTTTCTACTAAGCACTTCTGGGAGCATTGAATTCTTTAATTGGCATTGCATTCTCAAAGATGGTCTAAAGAGCTGAGCAGATAAGAGTTATGACTTTGTAGTGAAAGATAAA
The DNA here is from genome assembly GCF_903995425.1 of Onychomys torridus. Classification (NCBI taxonomy): domain Eukaryota; kingdom Metazoa; phylum Chordata; class Mammalia; order Rodentia; family Cricetidae; genus Onychomys; species Onychomys torridus. The sequence goes on along the minus strand of NC_050451.1, from coordinate 9,468,043 downwards.
CCACTGAGTCTGTCCTATCTGGCCTATTGATCCTCAGCCTCTGTATGTATAAAATGAGGACAATGATAATTCCTTCATAGAGTTATGTGAAGACTAAATGAGATAATGTAAGAAATGTACTGAACAGTTGGTGCGCTCAAATGTTCAATAAATGTTAACTTAGCATTATCACTCCTATTAAATAGTTGTAAAGGGACCAGAACCTCTTTCTAAGAAATCACAGGATCCAGTATACAAATACCTCCAGAAGATTCACTTTGGAAAATTCTAGATTCACTTACACAACATGAGAAATGTATAAAAACATATATTACTGCATTTAGCTTGTAGTTTGCCTTCTCTGGGGATGCATAAGAACTATAAAGATGTAGGCCTGCTAGCCACAAATTGATCAATAAAATCTGTATAAATCATCTCCTGGAAAAAAACAGATCAGATTTCCACATAGGCTGTGATCTGAGGTAGGTAAGAATGGAAACTGACATAAGGATCAACTATCTGGAAAGCAAACTATTTCTTTCCCTGAATTAACTAGGAGCTATCTCTTCATCACAAAGATGCTTGTTGAATTGTCTTTGCTACAAGAGGTACTACATTAGACACCATGTTGAAGGTCCTCAGCATGTCCTTGTTTTCTGGTTCTAAACTCTAGCATAAGAGCCTTGGGAGGGTAGAACAATTAATTACTTATCTCAAGGTACTGCCCAGTTTTCAGAGGCAGTGCTGATAGGCTTTGGTCCACCTGTGGAAGAGACCACTAAACCTTTGCATATGTGCCGTGAAGAATATGCTTTAGCATCTTTTCTTCTCCAGAAGTTTCAACCCGGTTCCATAGATCTTGTAATGTAGGAGCAGGTGGTTAAGCACCGCTTCTATTTCACCAGAGAATTCATTTCATACTGAACAGAACAGATCATTTTTCCTGCAAGGTTGGCCTCACAGTTCCCAGTTTGCCATTGGTGAAACATTACCCATTCACACTCTGGCCCATTTATTTCTGCTGCAAATTTCCCGGAGACTTGAGGAGGTGATGTGCATAGCTTTCCCCATTTATGTTGTTTTCTCGTGCATAACAATGATCTGTCAGCTTTCATTTCCTTTAATGACCCTCTGAATGGGAAAATGTTCCCTTGTCATGTCACATGTCTGATGCTAGCCAGATTTCAGAAGCTGAAATAATCTTTCATGGCAATGAGCTAAAAAGGCTTCCTCTCCACCTTTTGTCTGCTGGCAGTAAGGACCAATCCAAACAGTAGCAAAGAAAAGTTGACTGGAGCAACATCAAGATTTTGGGGAAGACAAACATAGATTTGATTTACAGGTTTTTCCATGTCACTTAACTATTTCACGCCTTAGTGTCATCAATTGTAAAATGAACTTTATGCTCACAGCCATTGTGGATCATGGTAAAGTCTGCAGTGTTACCACACATACCAGTGATAACACAAGGTAGCAGGGATTATATTTTACATGGTCTAGTTCATATTGGCTTCCCAAAGACAGACGCATTTGAGTAAATGCCAGCATCCCCAGGGGATAAAGTTTCTTAAATAATGCTGCATGCTAATCTGTCTTTCTTCCCATCTCCCGTGGATTATGGATTGGCCAGGTAGTGTCTTATTTTCATTTCTATCCCTAATATTAAAATAATATACACTATTGCAAATGATAGTTGTGAGCAGGCACTAGATAAAGTGGCTTCCATTGCAAGAACAGTTCAGGTCATATGTATTGGTGAAATGGCTACCCACTACACATATGGAATGAGGTTTTACATGGGGAAGAGCATGATCCCTGAGAGGAAGGTGACAGCATAATATAACAGAGATCCTAAAAGATAGGCAGAGTGGATCCAAGAAGAGGAGTGCCAGACAAGCATAGTTTTCCACACAGATGCGGAAATTCCTCAAAGGTCCAAGTCTGAGAGAAGTTGGGAGCTAAGCTCCAAGGAGCTGGACTGGGACATTAAAGGCTCTGTCAATCACTGAGAGGAGAGAAAGCAAAGAATCAACCTTGACTGTTGATGCATTTTAGGATGGAGTTATTTTGCTGTATCTTGGTAAAATGTCCTTCACAGCAAATGTATTTGCCAGTGTTTGTTCCTTTAGGAGCTCGGACAACTCAGTGCACACAAAATTGCTAGACTCTAAACTAGGTCTTGGGAGTTTGGCTGAAGTGAAAAGACAGAAGGAGGCACACACACACATATGCACTCACAGATGCATCATTATTGCAATAGTAAGGGAGCCAAATATTGGTCTACATGATCACACACAAGAGAAGCAAGAAGGAAGCTAATACAGATTTTCTTCCATCTTTGCATGCTATGCTCACCACCTACACAGTGCCCTCACCTATAAGTGAGAATTACTGTGTTCCAGTGCATCACAGTGAATACGTCAGGGACACCTTTCTGATTTTACAGTAGGAGATGGAAAAATCTGAGACCTGGAGACAGAAAAACAAAAATGGGAGGGAGAAATAAAGACGGAATAAAAATAAGAGATGAGCTGAGAGTAAAATAACTTCCACATACAGCTTGCTCAGCCTGGCCTTAAATAGGTTTTCATTTGTGAAACCCAGTGAAGAGGAATTTGTCTTAAGTTCTCCTTAATGTTCTACACAGGGAATGCCCCTGCTGGGAGCGTCTGTATGCATCAGGAGACAGATGCCCTGCATAGCTTAATAATAGAAGGATGGATGATAATCATGTCATTGCCATCTGAGCTCCCATTAGAATTGATGGGGATTACTTCTTTGCAGCCACTGAGTCATCCAGCCTCCTGCTTTCCTCTGATGATGTACACAGCTTTGCCTAGGGAATCATTCTAAAGCAGATATACATAAAGGGCAGTGCTGCAAAGGGGGTACCCTGGGAGGCTTGCTTAGGCCTGTGCATATGCAACTCAGACCCTTCCATCTCCTCCTGTGATGATCCCTCTGGAGCAGCCAGACTCTGTCACTCAGTTATTGGGTCACATTCTATACAGGGAAACAGGGTAATAAAAATAGCACCTTGCATTTGAAAAATGTTTTACAATTTCCAAAGTGCTTCTCATACCTGTCATCTGGCTTGGTCCTCAGAATACACTTTCTCTGTGAGGAAGGACAATATCCCATTTGACAGAAGAGAACTCTGTGTGACAAAGTCACCTGCCTAGCATCACTGATTTTTCTCCAAAACATGAGTGGTCTTTCTCCCAAGGCAAGGCATAATAGGAAGTTGGGGATAGCATGGCCCACATCCCTCCACCAACCACATCTCACTGACAGCTGTGTTCTCTTCTTGTTCAGTATAAGTCTCCCCATCGACAATTCTCCTGACCCATCCTGCTTTATCTCTTCCCACTCTCTGTCTCATTGTCTCTTTCCCTTTCCTTCCTCCTCACTGCTATGTGCAGAAGAGGGTAAGGTGGCTAGCTGGTATTTTCTTAAAACACAAAACCAAGGATTTATTATTCCTACTCATGTTTTCCAGGGACTCCCAAGAATAACACCTAGGTTCACTCTTTTTGGAGACATGTTGCTAAGTCTCATGTATCATTATTTATATCTCTCCGATGTTCTCAGCATCAGTGCTATGTACCTATCCCCTTTCACTAATAAGGAAGTATCCCTCCTTTGGGCTCTCACTCAAGTGTGGGCCTTGCTGGAATTATTGTAATTATGATCCTTGTCATAATAACAACATCAGTGGGAATACTAGGAAATGCTGTGATGAGAATACTTCTTGTCGTTCACTGTCAAAATTAACTTATTTCTTGTATATATGTACTCAGATGTCTACCTGGTGGCACAGAATGTATGAAAAATGCAACCTGATGGTGTATTTCTCAATACATATATTACCTTCTTAGACATACCTTCCCCAACAACAATCTTCCCTACAATCATCTGACTCATACTTCCTGATATGCTATTCTCTCCTCTCTCTCTCTCCCTCTCTCTCCCTCTCTCTCCCTTTCTCTCTCTCTCTCTCTCTCTCTCTCTCTCTCTCTCTCTCTCTCTCTCTCTCTTACTGTCTGGTCACAGCTCATTGTATGTATGTCCATGGATAGTTATGTTCTGTCTCTAATGCAACTACCATTGACAGACTATGAACTACTGGAGAACAGAGACAACAATGGACATTGTATCAGGCACATGATTGATTTCATGTTAGTTTGACTATATTAAGGGATTGCAGATAGCTAGTAGCACATTATTTCTGGGTGTGTCTGTGAGGATGTTTCTGCTGGACACTAGCATTTAGATTGATGAAATAAGAGAACAGGACTCTTGCCATTGTGACTATTCAGCTCCAGGCCTTTTTGAGTTGTATTCTTTAATAGAACCAAGAGACAGAAGAAGGAATTCTATTTATTCTCAAACTTGGATCTATGCTTGTTTCTGCCTTTAAGTATCAGTGTTATTAAGTTCCAGTGCCTTCAACTCACACTGAATAAAAACTGCCAGCTTTTGTGGGTCTCTAGATTAGAGGTGGCAGATGATGGGACTTGCTCATTCTCCATAACTGCATCATGCCAATACTTACAAACTAATCTTCCTCTGTTTATCTACATATGTATAATTGGCTGTTGTTCTCTAGACAATGGTGACTCAGATATTAGTCTTGTTTACTGTGTTGCTTCATCCTTAAACTCTGTCTGTGGATCAAGTTATTGAATGAATCATGTCCATTTAGACCATCAGTCTCAGGGGTCAAATATCAGATATCTTGCATATCAGATATTTGCATTATGAGTCATAACAGTAGCAAAATTACAGTTATGAAGTAGCAATAAAAATAATTTTATGTTTGGGGGTCACCACAACATGAGGAACTAAATTAAAAGGCCATAGTATTGGGAAGATTGAGAACCACTGATTTGGATAATAAAGAATCCAAGGTCAGCCAGCTATCCATCAGTAGAACTAAGAGTTGATTCAGACTCTCCTGACCCTAAAAGCCTCAGATCTCAGGGTCATATGATAAAGAAAACTATGCTTCAAGTACATAGGTGTATTTGTTTAGTACCCTGGTAGGTAATCATGTCCTAGTACTTAACTGGGTCTAATAACTCCACATTTGTGTATCTATAAACTAAATGCCTTTCGATGTCAAAAATGAGATCTCATTTAGCAAACAGCTCTGGATTTGGCACAGTTGTTGAGACCACAAAGTTGCTGCTTTTGCCAAATAACCATGAATGAAATAAAATATCATTTCAACAAGTAAGCTTGTCCTATATTATTTTAGATAAATGGTACAAGGTGTAGTGGCAAGACCACCACTGCTAGCATTTGCTATAAATGGAATTTGCTCTAAAGCTATGTTCTCAAGATCTAGCTAGATAGGGAGTCAAACATACTGGGGATGTATCGCTAATGTCAGTCTTTCCAAAAGCCCTCCATGTGATTCTGACTCACAGCAAATGCTGATAATCCCTGCTTTAGGTTAAAGACCAACATCATTAAATGTAATGAACACAACCCTGGATTGTTACCAGTCTTTCAGACCTGGGGAACTATTGTCTCACAACAGAAGGAAGTGTACAATAGAGCCACCTAATCCTATTAACCCTACCTTGTCACAAAGTCTCACAGCATTTCATGTCCAGTGCCTCTCTGGTCTTCTCCAGTAACGTCATGTCTATGGCAGGCACCAGTGCAAAAGGATCTTCCCCATTGCCAGCACTGCCTTCCTGCCTTGCACTCACCTCTCATGCTGTCTATGTCTATAGTCTGGTTCCAGAAAGTCCTGACAATTTATCTGAACCTCAGACCCTACTGCTGAATTGGCAGTTTACCTCCTACCCCATTGAGAAAGGAAAGCTGGCCCTAATTTTCCAGGTGTCATCAAATATCCTCTTTATTTGGTCTTCTGCTGCCTGCTAATCTTGATTACTGCCGGTACCTGGATTCCTGAAACTAGCACTCTCCTCCAATAACAGTCAAAACTGGAACAATCCCTCAGAGAGGATGGGACTGAGTTAATTGCTGTTTTAGTACAAACAGCCCTGGCATTGAAATTTCAGACTGTCTTGCAGGGCAGGTGTCAAAATTTTAAGGGTGAAGCTATTCCTTAACAACTTAGTATGCCTTCAACTTTGACCTCACTGACAAGAAACACATTCCTTCCTGAAATGGTCCTTCCCAGTTTGAGCACCTCAGGAAGTGCCAATATCTCCATATGGTCTCAACTGATTTCTCCATTGTGTCTGCCCACAATTCCTGGCTCTACAATCCCATTTAGCTTCTGTTCCCCCACAACTGTCCATGCCAGAGGATTCACTGATGACTCCCAAGGCATCAGCACTCTGGTTCTAGAGAAGCTTCTGGAGTTATAAGCTTTCATCCTCAACAAATCTGCATTTATTTCTCCAATTAAATGACAATCTTTTCAAGGTATTTGGTATCACAAAGCAGTGTTGCAATGTTGCCAAGTTATGAAAGCAAATCCCAGTACTGATACAAGATAGGGAAAGATCTTTATAATGGTGCCAATGTCTTCCTAGAACTCTGTAGAAGCTTATTTCTGTGAGATTGACTCCTCTTATTTAGAATCACTTCATTTTATTTCTAGTATAGTCCTTGTGTAAGTAAAAGCTTTGTGGTATACAGAAGACAATTCAAACCTCCCCAAACCCTTGTAAACACACTATGGAAACATGAGAGAGAAATATGACAATGGGAGAAAAATACTAAAAATCAAGGTCATGAAGAGGTTGAAAGCTATTGACAAGAACCAAAGGTACTAAACACAACATACAAACCAAGCTAAAACCTCTACTACACACATTTCTTCATGTGTATGGGTTTCTACTGCTTGCATTTCATCTCTTCTGGCCAATTCAAGAGCCTCATCACCCAAGTTGTATGATCACAAAAATAGACTACTGTGTGGTACCTCAGTAACATCCTCTCCCATTGACTTCCTAGGTTTGAAGATGATCTTATTTTCTAGGAATGGAATCCAAGTGCTGAACTCTCAATATCTCTGGAATACCATCGAGTCCTGGGAGCACATTAGTGCATTTGTAGATAGCATTTATAAACTCATTACCTTGGAGACATTGGACAAATTGCCTAATCTCATTCAGTCTCAAATTTCTGACTTCTAAAATAGTTATAAGAATGAGTGCCACATCCCTCTTGGAGAAGTGAAAGTAGATAGTACCCGTACATTGCTGACAAGCACAGTTGCTGGTATTAAAAGGCAGGTTAAACATTTCCAGGTCTAACACCCATTCACTAAATCTATAGGGTTTCTTCATCATTGCCTCTTTTCCAGAGTCATGCTCTTTATTGCATCTGTACTCTGGCAGTTGGTTTCACATCAGCGCTTCATTTTCTTTCATATTGATTCTGGTGAGCATCCTCCAGGGCACTTCTGCTATCACTTCAGTTGATGCTCTCTGTGCCTAGAAATTCTACTATCTCTACCCAGCACTTTGGGGCCCTGGATCTGAGTCTGCCTACATGCCACTAACTAGACTGGGCCTTCAATAATCTAGTTTTGGCTCATTTGAGAAAAGAAAGTTAAAGTAGCAAGAAGGAATCGAGTAGAATGAATACAAGAATGTTTTCCTGTTACCGTACATTCGGATGCTTCTTGGGTTTCATGAATGAGGAAGGGTCAATACTTCTTTGCTTAACAAAGGGAGGTATGTCTGTTTCTCCTGTATTCCCATCATTACTATGTCCTTGATCTGGATACCTTCTAAGAGAGGATCTGAGAAGGTTCCTGAAACATCAGAGCACAGCAGGAGAAGAGAGGGAGACACATCCTTCTAAAGCAGAGATCTCAAACTTACAGTATGAGTAGAGAAACCGGGCTTAAACAAGGACCACAACCCGGAGAGGATCCTCAGAAGAGGGAAGAGGGAAGAGTGAGTTTTCCTGAGCCATGGTGCAAGGAGGTAATTTGTTCACAGATGCTTGGGCCTTGGGGCTGGAGGGCAACTTTTGTAGTCTGCTTCCCTGCTGCTCTCCTGTGTCAGGGTTCCCATAGTGATGAGCCTCTTCACTAAAAATATGAGTCTTTAAAATTTCCCCACAGCTTAGTGTAGTGATCCCAACTGGCTCAAACTATGCTGTATTGAGAGGACTGAAGGTCCTAGTGCAGAGCAGTCTGAAAGATGAGTGGTAGGTAAGAGTGGTCCAACTGGGTCATAGTCTAAGTAACAAGACCTGAACTTAAATGCAAGGTTACCACAAGGACACAGCATTTATAAACTATAATTTCCTTCTTTATAGAATCATACTTATGCTCACCATAGTTGATTAAAAGGAGGAATGAATGGAAAGGTTGTAACATTCCAACCCATAATAAGGTTTTTTCATTTTTATTTTTTTATATAGTCTCTTTATTCTTAGGTGATACTGAGTTAATAAGGGTACAAGGAGCATTGTACAAGGGTGCAATGACTTATATGGCTTACTCTTAGTCTACAATATTAATAACTTTAAAATAAGCTGTAAAATAATTAAAAATTATAGATTATAGGTGAAAAGTAAACAGAAGTTGATTCTGTGCATGTTTTCTTTTTTACCCTAGAACCTGATTTTTCTTTCTGCCTTCCTTCCTTCCTTCCTTCCTTCCTTTCTTTCTTTCTTTCTTTCTTTTTTCCTTCCTTTCTTCTTCTTTTCTCTCTCTTTCTATCTCTCTATCTCTCTCTATTTTTCTTTCTTTCTTTTACATCCCAACTGCAGTTCCCCTTCCTCCTATCCTCCCAGTACCTTCCCCCATCTCTCTTATGCTTCCCCTAACCACTCCTCCTCAGTTTCTGTTCAGAAAAGGGCAGGCTTCCCATGGCTATCAACAAAATATGGTGTATCAAGTTGCAGTAAGACTAAGCACTTCCTTTTTAAATTTTTAATACGCTCTTCACTAAAAAAGAATTATGTCATTTCCCTGCTCTTTCTTCTCCCTCTTCAGCTACCTGCCTTCAAACCCTTCTCCTGTCCCCCTTTCAAATGTCGTCTTTCAGAGTTTGAGGGTAGGAGATTAGTACTGTTGACACTCCACACATAGAGCACAGGACTCAGATAATTCAATCTGGATTTGATATGGAGGCCTTTGTCTCTTGGTCTAGCTTCCATGGCTCCAGAAACTACTGTGTAAGCTACCAAGCAGGGGAGACAATTAAACAATCCTATTTAACTACAATACCTATGAAACATAACACTGACCCGTATGGCAAGATATGCATGATAGTGCAACAAGTGGTCCTCACATGTCAGTGGCAATCTATAGCTGTTTAGCTGAATAGGACTAGCATTGGAAGGCCCACTCAAAAGGAGAGGAGTCATGCCTGGTATTGGAAAGCTAGCCAGCTTCTGGAGGCTAGTGAGGTTATGGACTTTAGACGAGAGTCTACTCCTATTACTATACTAGTCCAGTGTAATTCCACACTAAATTCTAATCTCACCCTTACACCCACAGTAAGTGTAAACACCATGCTGTGGGATGTTCTGTATGTTAATTGTGTTGCTCTGATTGGTTAAAATAAATAAAAATGCTGTTTGGCCAGTGGCCAGGCAGGAAGTATAGGCGGGACAAGAGAGAAGAGAATTCTGGGAAGTAGAAGACAGAGAGACAGACACCACCAGCTGCTGCCATGAGAAGCAACATGTAAAGACACTGGTAAGCCACAAGCCATGTGGCAAAGTATAGACTAACAGAAATGGGTTAATTTAAGATAGAAGAAGCAGATAACAAGAAGCCTGCCACGGCCATACAGTTTCTAAACAATGTGAGTTTCTGTGTGCTTTCTTGGTTGGGTCTGAGCAACTGTGGGACTGGCGGGTAAGAGAGATTTGTCCTGACTGGGCCAAGCAGGAAAACTCTAACTACACACCACCACTCATCAAAGAAGCTTTTATTTATAGGAAATGAAGACCATCATGGAAAACCACATCTAGACACAAAGCAGAGATCAACAGATCATGGAGAACTCGGCCTGAATGACTGTCTCTACAACATAGTTCCTGCATCTATGGCTTAGAGAATAATAGAGAAGAAGGAGAAGAATGATTCTAAGAGCCAGAATAACACGAAGTCTGCTGCAAAACAGGCTTTCTTAGAATGGCTGCATAAATCATACCAGAACAATGGTAATGTCAATGGATGTGTTAAGGGAGTAGGGAAAATTCACAAGGTCCTACACCTACACAAAGAACTACAAGGAAACTAATGACTGCTGGGAGACGGGGATGAGCCCCATTATAGTTGTCCAGTGCAAAGTGGTCAGCCCTAAAACCTAGTCACCCACACAGAAACAATAAAAACACATTCAGCAAGTTGTATTCACACACACACACACACACACACACACACACACACACACACACACAATGTTAATAAGATTCTGAAATGATCCTGTCCTCAACATATTTCTCTATTTCTACCTGTAGTTTGGTGATAGAAGATCAGTCTGAGTTATTATATATTCCTAATCTTCAAATCACTTTTCAGGCCTCTTCACCATGAAAAGAAATTGAGTTCAGCTCCATAGGTAATAAAAAGGAACACAATGTGATTCATAGACCAAAGGATTTATGAATGACTGGGAGAGATAAGAGGAATGATGGTCATGACTAAAGACCTCTAAAATGCTATACCATTGGAGGAAAAAAAGGTAACTTGTATTTACCTCATATCTTCTTCTTTGTCCCAAGGCATCTTTAAAGGTTTAAAAACTCATTATTATCTGTATTTAATCATTGTGAGAACCAAGCCTCAGAAGGGCCAAACAACTTTCCAAGAAGCCAACTAGTAGACAATAAAAGAGATTTTAAGCACTCCAACTCTTAAATTCTGTTTTTTCTAAAAGCTCTCATTAATGCTAAGGAAAGTCAAGGCAGAGATATGTTTGTGTTATCCCTGGGGAGAAGAACTGCTTTATTGCTGGTGAACAGAGAAGCAAGTCATTCCTCAAGAAAAGTGGGGATCATGAACATATTTTTCTAAACTTGTAACTGTGAAAACAGAAGTAACTTTTCTCATTATTTCTGGATATGAATACCATAGGTTGGAGTGTCTAAGTAACCTCATGTGGGATCATTGATGGCTACAACTGAGAAACATCTAATGAGTATGTATTGGAAATCTTCCCAGAATATCATCCTGAATAAATGGGTCATTGAAATTTTCTAAACTGTGGCCTCAGAAAATATATGATAGATAAAAATACTAAAGATTTTAAACTGAAAACATAAAAGGAACAACTAGGTCAGCAATCCTTTTTTGTTTTGTTTTGTTTTGTTTTGTTTTGTTTTTCAAGACACTTTCTCCATGTAGTTTTGGTACCTGTCCTGGACCTCACTCTGTATTAAAGGCATGTGCCACTGCTTAGGTTGGCAATCTTAAAGAACACATTCTTACAAATAGAAAGTAATGCCATTTTCCTTATTTTTCTGCTCAAACTGGGATGTAAGACCTTATTGCTGAAGGTACAACATACTTTAACACAGGACTTGTGAGAACTGAGCTGGAACTGACCTTAAAAACTTCTCCCTAAGGGCTATCTCTTAGTATCCAATGGTGCTATGCAAGTACCAAGAGAGAAAAGCAATCAATAGTCTCATCCCGCTGTAAAACCTATGGAGCACAACAATGGCCAGCTCTTCAAAGTTCCCAAGGTGAAATAGTGGCACTTCTATCTTGGAGGTAACCAACAGCCATCTAATTAGACATTGAGCTCACTTAATAGGAGGGAATTATGCCTGGTATTATATACCTAGCCAACTACCAGTGGTTGGAGAGGTCTTAAACCCTAGAAGAGAACCTACTACTGCTATTTTTTAAACCAGTATAATTTATAACTGTATTCTAAAAACATATTCTCCTTCTCACAGATAAGTGTAGCATTCACACATCTCCAAAGAAGCTTCTTGCTGCATCAGATGGAGGCCTCTGTAGAAATCCACAACTTGTTGAAATGCAGAGAGAAACAGACTGTGGGTTATTATCTCAGTTACTTTTTTATTGCTGTGATAGGATACCTTAAAGGAGAAAGAGTTTTATTTGGGCTTACAGCTTCAGAGATTTAGAGTCCATGACCATTATGGTAGAGTATATGGAGGCAGGCAGGCATGGTTCTAAAACAGTACCTGAGAATTTACATCTCAAGACAAAACCACAAGACAGAGAGACTAAGAACGGTAGTCTTTTAAAAGGCCACTTCCAGTGACACACCTTTTCCAAGTCCATACTTCTTAATTCTTACCACACAGTTCCACCAACTGAGGATCAAATACTCAAATACATGAGCCTATGGGACCATTTGCATTCAAACCACTACAGACACTAACTCCAACTAAGGCTTGGAGAAAATATCATCGAAAACAGGCAAGAAAGTTTTTAAAATCCAGATGACCAGGATGTCTGCTGCATGGTAATGTCTTCTATGTATGCCAGGGAGGCTACATATATGAAATCTCAAAAATGTGGTATCCTTCATAAGACCTGCATAATACCAATTGACTTGTCAACTCTGATGAAGGAAATCTTGTAAAGACCCACCTCTACATGAGGAACTACAGGTAATTAATGGCTACTGAGAGGAAGAATCATTCTCTTCTAGAAAGGAGCCTTCTGATAAGTCATCAAATCCCAAAGTTGTCAGCTCTAAACACATATAAATATAAGCTACACCAAATGGACTTAGAAAGATGTATTCCCAAAAATACATGCACAAAACATAATAATTATAAAAGAAATGGTAATGAATTTGATAGGGAGTTGCAAAACATGGCAGGAGCTGAAGGGAGAGAAGAAAGAATAAAAAATGGCATGAATACAGTAAGCATGTAGGAAATCCTAAAAAAATAAATTTTAAAAGCAATTTTAAAAGGCATGGAAGAAAATAATTACTTTGAATAGTTAATTCATAACCATAGATTCTGCTCAGCACTTCATGGACACTGATTGGGTCTTAAACAAAATGTTCTGAGATAGGATTGGACATAGAGGAGCAAAAAAGTCAGTGCCTGAAATACTTGGTCATGACACAATAAGGATATTGTCATGGTGCTGCCATGGATTGCCATGTTGAGAGAGCTCTTATGAAAGAGAAGCCCACATAGAAGAAAGCAGAGCTAAGGATAGAGGGAAGGTTAGGGAGACCAAGTGTTGATGCAAATACTCACACTTAAACTACACCATAAATCAGGTCCATCCCTAAATTCTATTAATGTATAAGCCATTATATTTTCTCTTTGAGTTAGTTATTTTGTATTACAGGTATCTTTACTCATAAGCAAGAGCCCTGACTAATATGGAAATTAAATCCTGCTGAATCTCCAGCAGAAAAGACAAAATCAGGTTCAGAGTAGATGCTCAGAGTTATTATCAGAATAAGTAAATTATCATGCTCATCTTTATAAACAATTAAGAACAGTAACTCACAAAACTCGAATCTCCTGATTTCTGTCTTTGTCTCTTCAGTTACTTTACAGGATCTTGGCTCATATATGAAAGCATTTGTGTGTATCTCTATTATATAAGAATAATGTATCTTTTTGTTCAATTATCTTTCTTTTTTGGTGTTTAAAGTGTTCTGCAAAAAATACTTGGATATTTTTTCATCACAGAAGACCCACCTACTCTATTTCCCTCCCATTTGGTTCATAGTAGAAGTTTGATATATATTCCAAAAGGTTTCTTTTCCATATTCATATGTAGTTCATGAAGTATCAAGTTGATGATAATCTAAGAATTAAAAGCAACACTTGGCTTTCTTTAATGTGGACTAAGGAATGAGAAGAGTATAGCTGGTGAGATTTGGATCAAACAGAGTGAACTGTACAGATCACGGCCGAAATACCATAATGAATACACAGAAGTATATCACTCTTTCAATCTACTTTTGTTCATGTTTGATATATTAAAATTTTAAACAAAATAAAAACTTTTCACTCTAGACCAAGTATGTGCACAGTGTAAAGAATCAAAACTATGTGAATGACAAAACAAGAAACAAGAAACTAAAATTACCATATTCCCACCATTCGCAATTTACTATAGTTACAGTTGACATATTGCACTCATTTTTAGAAACTTACATGTGCACAGTTGCCCACATACACAGATGTTCCTTTCTCTATTGTTTAACCAAATTTAAAGTATGCATGTTTAAAAAAATATTTCCTTTACATTTGCCATTATAACATGGTTACATCACTTTCCCCTCTCCTTCATTTCTCTAAATATTCTCATATACCTTTCCTTGTTCTCTTTCAAATTCATGGCCTCTTTTTACATTACTTGTTACACACACACACACACACACACACACACACACACACACACTCCTAAATATATAATTACAACCTTCTCAAGTCGGTATAATGATACTTGAATGTATATGGTTTCAGGGCTGATCATTAGTTATTAGATAACCAATTGGTGTGCTCTTCACTTGGGAAGACTATTTCTTCTGCTTTCAACATTCCTTGGTTGCCTATAGTTCTTTATTTAGGATTGAGGCCTCCTGGGCTTTTCCCCATACACTTTAGCTTCTCTATTGGTATCATCCTTGTTCAGCTCACATTTAGACAGTCATGCTGGTCAGACTTTATGGGTGTAGCATCTGACATTCCTAGGAGACACAGTCTTGTAGTAAACTCCCTGTTTCTCTGGCTCTTAGAGTCACACACACCACCACCCTTGCCCTTTCCACAATGATCCTTGAGCTTTGGGTGCAGTTATGCTGTAAATATACCAGTTGTGACTGGAATCCATAGCTCTCTAATTTGACTGAAAATCCACTCAACAAAACAGAAAATATGCCTGGTACTGTAAACTTAACCAACTACCCAGGGCTAGAGAAGTCATGGATTTTAGAGAAAAACCCACAATGGCCACTTTATTTAACCAGCGTAATCTCTATGCGTATTCAAAATATATATCCCTATACTCACAGTTAGGTGTAGCTTTCAGCCATCATCAAAGAAAATGCTCTCTGTAACAAATGGAGACCATGACAGAAAAACACAATCAATAAAAATGTAACATTTGAAGCCTAATATACATGATTTGTTAATATATGGATTTTCATTTTTTTTTTGAGCATGATTTTTCATTTGCTTGTAATAGGGTTGAGCCTATTGCATATACTAGGCAACTACTCTACAACTGAAGTAAATCCTTAGCTCATATTACATTTTTATAATATTTTTACTGTCTATTTTGTTATTTAGGAGGATTAGCATCTGTATTCCCATGTAATTTTATGTGGGTGTTTGATGTTTTTCACTTGGATACTGGCTGTTCAAACTTCCTAACCATTTAAATGATTTTTTCACCCAAGAATTCAATGTAAGTCTTGTAGTCATACCCTTCATAGAGGGGTCTAGTATAGTCCAATGGATTAATACTGGCTAAGCAGATAAAGGCACTGAATTCAACCCCTAGCAGCAAGAAGAAGGAGAAAGATAAGAAAGTGGGGATACATTCATGAAGGAAGATCAGTTTATTTCATTGATCTACATGGCAAGGATATATCCATAGAACTGCACAGACACCAAAATAATCTACTTTTAGGATATTCTGTCACTCTTAAAATCAAGAGTCACTTCCCATTTCTACACATACCTCTACAGTAATAGGCTACTCTCTATGTATTTGCCTACTTATATTTCACACACAGGAAAGCATGCAATACACGGTCTTTTGAGATAAGCTTTTTCTCTTAGCATAATGATTTCAAGCACTTTCCTTGTTATGATAGGTTTTGCATTTTGTGGCTATGCCACATTCTGTTTATTCACTGACTAGTTGAAACACATTTCACCTATCTTCACTTTTTCACTCTCCTCATTTATTCCTTCACAACTTCATCTGTGTGTGTGTGTGTGTGTGTGTGTGTGTGTGTGTGTGCACGTGCGCATGCAAGTGCATGCTTTGATCATGGTCACCCAATTATTTTCTTATCCCCATCATCTTTATACTGAATCCCTTCTTTTCTTCATGTCCCCATCATATCTCCTTGCCATTTGCAGTGTACCTCACAGCGCATAATCAAAGTTGCTTGCATAAGCATAAGTGGGGAGCTGTTTACTGGAGCATGGAAAATTTATCAATGGCTGAGCAATATGACCTGCCCTCTCTCAACAACCTTTACCTGCCTATAGCTGCCAGGGAGGTGTGGAACCCCTGGAGCTCCTTCCCCAGCCTCATGGAGTGTTGGTGAACTCAGTCTTGTGCAGATAATCACCACAGCTGAGTTTGTGAACACAACAACCATATCATGTCCAGAAGACAGCATTTTACAGCAGCCTTGGAGTGGGCAATATAGATGTCCTATTTATGACTGAGCACTCAGCAGACACTTGTATGCATATTGACCAGCTATGAGTCACTGCATTAACTTATGCCTATTGCAAACAGAAGCTTCTCTGACTGAGGTTGAGAGCAACACTAGTTGGATAGCACTTACATAGTTGCTTATGTGAACTCTCTACTAGGCATAGTCCCATTCTCCCCTCTGAGAAGGTCTTGGGTGGTCTTACTCCTTATGCTGTGCTGGTTTGAGAAATGGACAGTATTTCACAGGTAGAGTCTCTCTCTGATCTGATCACACTGGTGTTTATTTCTTACAGGCTCCATTGGATCGTGCTGGGCTTGTCCCTGTGTAGCCCTTGCCAAAGTTCTTGCTGCTGCTTGAAGACTGCTACCACATTTTCAGCTCATGTGATCCTTTTCATACCTGATTGGAAGTTTCTTTTCCTAGTCTCATGGTGGTCTGTTCGTCAGGTTTCAGCATAGTCCCTTACCTTGCTCCTAGTTTCCAGAGAGTGTCCTTTACAGATTCTCAGGCTGCTGAGCCACTATAGCAGTGAATCTTTTTAGAAATGTGTCTTCTGTTCTCTTGGTTGCTAGTTCTGAGCACAAAGTCCCAGGGAGAGGGTTTTTTTTTTTTTTCAGCTTCTCCTTTTGCTATTGCTCCTACTGCTCCGGGTGTGCCCAACCCCTCATCTGTTTACAATGTCCTTTGCTTTTCTCTGAGCCTTTCTCCAGCTTTCCACAGACCCCACCTGGAGACTTTGCCTGACCTTGCCTGATGTAGTCTTCCCTGTGTTCTGGGTATGTCTCTAGTCACAAGGAAAACAGCAATGAACAAATTTAAGGCTAACAGATTTGGGCTTGATTCAAGAGATAGCACAGAGTTGCAGTGAGATATCCTCCTAAGATAGGCATGAAAACATGCATATCACAAAGCACCCAGCAAAGCAAACTGTCTTCCTGTGATTGGGCTGCAACTCTGACAGTCCAGTCTCCTAAGAACAGTGTATGAACGAATGACATGGAAAGGCCCAACTCTCTTATCATGGTGGAACTCAAAGCATAAGCTCACCCTCTCATTTTGTGAAAAATATGAGCTGACCCACATATAATTCTTGAATAGATATTTAAGGAAGCCACATCTGAGATGGGTCTGATGTGTTATCAGATAAATTGAGGTGCTCTCTGTGAGTTCTTAGATCCACTAACAAAATAAGTTAAGAATGTCTCAGAAGGAAGCTCAAAGAGTGTGTTTTAAAAGAAACAAAACAGGGTAGGCAAGCTACAGATTTTGACCATCACCTGAAGGATAATGGAGAAAAGGAAGAGGGAAATCCCATCATTTATAATCAGACACATGACCACATTAAAGAAAAAGATTAAGAAATCCCAAAGTATTTAGGAATGCATATCCAGTCTATGGCCAATATGGAAAAGAAAGAAATAGTAAAGGAGAGAAAAAAGAAGTTATTCTTTTCTGAATAATCCAGGCCAGGTAGGGCAAAGTCCACTGCATGGCTGTGGTTTTATAAGTAACATCCCTCTTTTTACCCTCTAGGAGTTATTAACACTGTTCCTATACACGTTTGAGTTCAAATCTTTGTAAGGGTATATGTTTCCATTTCTCTGTATATGTACTCATGGAATTGCTAGGCATATAGTGACCACAGGTTACCATGTTGAACAACAGACAAAATGGACAATTGAAAAATGTGAAATGTAATTTATGTTTCATAACTGCATTTTTTCCTTCAAGGCTAGTTTAGCTCTGCTAGTGAGGTTTTCCGATGATTTATTTCCTAAATGTCCTAGTTACTCAATCACAGTTCCCTAGTGGTGTGGTGGAATTGAAGTGTCTCTCATCCCAGTGTGTGTTCTCATACATGTTTACTTGTAGACCTCTGAGCATTCATTTTCCAGCCTTGATGGATGCCTCACCTTATGTATACAATGACGTCAACTCAGACAACCTACAGATGGTTTTGTTACTTTTTTGTTGTGTGGCTTCTTCCTATTTTCTCTCCTGAGAATTTCAGCCATGTCAATCACTACGAACTCTTACCTCTATACTCTCAACTCACTGAGACCAGGGTTCTACTGGATTTTTATACATTCTGGATGGAAAGCTGTTCCCTACAATGGAGCTAAGAAATCCATAGATGGCAGCTCAGAATCCAGAACCATTACCAGTCTTTCTCTTTATTTCTATTCATTCAGACACCACACTCCTCACAGTCTAGTTTGGCACTAGTGAAATAGTTCTTTCATTCATTTTGTTCCATTTTCTCATTATTTACAGAACGCTAGTAAATCCAACATTTACTCTCTCATGGATAAATGCTCCTATTACATACCCTAATTGGTTTCATGGAAATTTTAATAACATAACTAGTCATTTTTATTTCCATTTTGCAATTATGATGGAAGTTTCATTAGTCACTGGAAGTTAGATCATTATGGCTCGGATCCTTGTCTGTGAAGGGGCATACTTGGAGATGAAAGGTTTTCCAGTGGAATGAAATGGGTGGATTTCATCAATTACAGTGACTGAACCTTCTTACTATTTAAATGCCATTTATTTTTAGAGTCATTGGTTTCTGCTTTAAAATGCAAATGATTGAATAGTATCCCATTGTGTATATGTACCATATTATCATTATCCATTCTTCAGTTGAACGGATTTTAGGCGGTTTCCATTTCCTAGTAATTGTGAATTGAGTGGCAATGAACATGACTGAGCAAGCATCTTTGGAGGAGGATGTGGAATCCATTGAGGGTATGCTCCAGAGTAGTATATCTGGGTAATATAATAAGATTATATACAATATATAATATAACATATTTATATAACACATTTTATATAATATAATAATCCTGGTTATATGGTAAATTTATCTTTAGATTTTTGAGAATTCTCACACTGATACTCAGAGTGGTTGTACCAAAGACTCACCACATAATATAGGTTATTGCCTTTTTCCTTAGCTACTTCCAGGAACTTGGAGGTAAGACCCTATTTTTGGATACAACACAAGCATAGGACTTGGAGTAATTGAAACATACTATGCAAGCTACCTAAGAAGAAAAGTAATCAGTAGTCCCACCCAGCTGTTAAGTCTACCAACCACAACAATGATGACCCTAGCAAGATATCCCTACTGATGCAATAGTGGCACTTGTATCTCCTGGGTAACCAATGGTTGTGTACTCAGATTTAAAACAGGTTTAAAATGAGGAGACTCATGCTTCATACAGTAACCTAGGCAACCATCCATATTACCCTAGAGGGGAAGTTACTACCACTATTTTCTGAACCAATATAGGTTCTAACTATATTATAAACATTTATTCACATCCAAGAAATAGTGTGGTCTCTGCCCTCACCAAAGAATCTTCTTTTTGAAGCAGATGGAGGCTACCACAGAGATCCACGACTTTTTATAATGCTGAGAATATAGGACCCTGGGGTTTCCAGCTCCACTAAGTACATCTATCATATTTATACTCAACTATAAAGATGATAGAAGAAGAGTCCCAATGGGAGGTAAAGTTAGAAGGGGTAGATTAAGGTGAGTAATTAAATATAGTGTACTCATGCATGAAATTCTCAAATAAATATTTACAAAAGAAAAGACACAATTATAATCATAATAAAATATAAACTTCTTGCTTACTTGGATATCCATTCTTTTAAAGTAGAAGAAATGAGTTGGCAAAAATATGAATAAATTGGAATTCTTGGACATTGCTCGTGGAGATGTAAGTTTTCTTTAGTGTGAATAATGGTGCCTAGTTACTTTAATGGTGCCTCAAAAGATTAAATACAGTTTTGTCATTTTATAACTCAGCCCCAATCAAATGTATTTACCCCTAAGGCTGGAAAAGGGTTTATAAATGTAAACTTCTGTGTGAATGTTTCATACTAGCCTTAGACACAATAGCCAAAAACTTAGAAATAACCCAAAGTTGCATGTCAACTGATATTTTCAAAATGTTAATATATTAATTCAATGCAAGATTTCCACCCAAAGGTAAAACATTAATATATGTTAAAAATGACTGAACAACCTGGGTTTGTGCTAAGTAAAAGAACAAGTCACAAAACATCACACATTTTATGGTTCTATTTTCATGTACCTTAATTGGTATGGGACATTCAAATGAATTGCAAAATAGAGTGATTTACTCAAAATGTATTTAGTTCTCCATTCAGGCTTATAGGCACATCTATAATTTTAGCATTTGGCAGCCCAGGCAGGAGGAACAGAATCAGT
Source organism: Onychomys torridus (assembly GCF_903995425.1). Taxonomy (NCBI): domain Eukaryota; kingdom Metazoa; phylum Chordata; class Mammalia; order Rodentia; family Cricetidae; genus Onychomys; species Onychomys torridus. Next base: position 9,447,499 of record NC_050451.1, on the reverse strand, counting down.
TCAAGGCCAGCCTAGACTCCATAGCAACTTTAAGATCATAGTGATATACTCTATTAAAATACACTCATCCATCCATTCATCCATCCATCCATCCATCCATCCATCCATCCATCCATCCATTCATTCATCCTCACATATCTTAAGGTTGAAACTAAAGAGCTAGGTGATGGCAGACCCTGTGCCTGGTGATAGCCTCTTATCTGGAATATAAACACCTGTCTTCCTTTGTGTTCCCACATGGCAAAGATCAAAGATCACAATTCTAAAGCCATCTATCCCATTTCAGAGGAATTCACCTTCATGACTTGCCAAATACCCCACCTCTTAACATGTTCCTTTCAGCTCTGTCTCCTCATACTATCAAGTTGGAGGTTAGGATCTAAATGTTAAGTTTCAAACTCAGGACAAATGGCTGAGGTGCCTACTTAACATATCAAAGGCATGTCTTCCAGGTTCTCCCACTATGCCTCAGTCCCTACCTGTTACAGGGATGGTTGAATACCCCACCTCTACCCTGCATGCTCCAGCCCAGGGGCTGGGCTCTTCCCTATATAATCCAGACATTTTGGTTACCTGCTGCTTTTGTACCTTTGGCCTCCTGGCTGCTGCACCTGGTCCCTCTCTCCCTTTCCCTCCCCTTCCCCTCTCCCCATATGGCCCAGCTCATTCTGGTCATGTCCACTCTAGAATCTATCAGATGTCCCTGCCTCTATCTATGCTCCCCTGACACTCACATATTTATATATAATAAACTTTCTCTTCCACCATACCTCGGAGCAGTCATGTATTTTCTTTTCTCTTTCATTTCTTTTTCTTTTCATTCACCAGACATCTGAAAGTCAGAAGAACATGAACATTCATAAATATCAATAATTAATGCACAATAGGTACATCTACACAGAAAGAAAGAGATCAGTTATTCCATAAGCTAGGAGAAGCGGGTGGGGAAAGAGTGTTTAATGCGTATTGGATTCTCTTTTGGATGATTAAAATGTATGGAGAGTGAATATAGGCAGCTACTGTGTAGCACTGTGAATGCACTGAATTGCTCAGTTTAAAATGGTGAGACTGATGCTATGTATATTTTGCTTGAATTAATACAAAGAAGCTTCACACCTTCCCCCAAATCATAGGCTCTCTTAATCTTGAATCCACGTTTTTACATATATTTATGAAGAAATATTTTGAAAAGTGTAAAATACTCTGCATACCATATAATCACACATATACACATCTACATAAAACAAGTGGGTTGATACCATTTTCTGCAAACTGCTTCCCTGATACAACAAAAGATTCCATTACTCATTTTTTAACATAATAAGAAAGGGCACAAGTATTTCCAAATATTGTCAACTTTCTATGGTCCTTTATTATCTTCAGTATAAATATAAAGTTCCTGTACTACTTTTCCACATCCAGTCTGTGCTCTTCCCTGGCTGTCATCTGCGATTCAAGCATACTTCTCTTCTGCCCTATAATACCTCCGCAGTTACTCAAATGTAATGGGCCTTGGGCATAGGTCTCTGACTTAAGTATCTAATTGTTTCGTTATTATGGAAATAGTTGTGTTCTGTCAAGATTTTATTTACCTTTTGAATCTATCAGGAGACTATTTTGTTTACAGACCACCGCACAAGATAAATGGCCACTTCTCTGTGCTTCCGAATCTTAACTTTTCTTCCTTTTTTTATTTTTTCATTTCCATTTTGATAAAACAAACTCCATATATAACATTGATATAGTAATTTTGGAAATTATTTGCTTTTTATTATAATAGATTTTTTTCATGCAATTTATTTTGATTACTGTTTCCCCTTACCAAATCCCCCCAGATTCTCCCCATTTCCCCACCCATACAAATCCATACCATTTCTTGTTCTCTATCTCTCTTTCTCTCTCTATCTCTCTTCTCTCACATGCTCATCCTGTGTGTGTCCCTCACAAACACACACACACACACACACACACACACACACACACACACACACACACACACTAGAAAAGAAGGGCATGTAAAAAAGAAAAATAACAAAAGAAAATGAATTAAGATAAATAAATGAAATCAAACAAACCTGAATAGGATATGACAAATGAACAGAAAATAAAAAGAGCATAAGAAATACATATAGACGCAGAGACACACATCTTCACACGCACACAGAAATTCCATGAAGATAAACCAGAAACCATAATATATATGCAAAATAACTGCAGGGTATAGAAAAATAAATGTCCAGACAGAGCATTATGAGGGAAAAAAATCAAAAAGGTCCTCCCCAAATACTATTGAATTTGTCCTGTGTTGGTCATCTACTGCTGTGCACAGAGCCTATCCTTAAGTGTGGTTTGTATACTGACTGAGTGAGACTCCCGCAGAGAAAACTAATTTTTCCTTTGCAAGCAATTATCAATTGAAGATGGCATCTAGAACAGGCATGAGGGCTTGTGTCCCTGTCCCTCTCAGCACTGGGCCTCATCTAGCTTAGACCTGTACTGCCCTGTGCATGCTGCCACAGTCCCTGTGATCCCATAGGTGCATTAATTAGTCTTGTTGCATCTAGAAGGCCTTGTTTCCTTAGTGTCTTCCATCCTTAACCTTTCAAAGGATGGTGTCTGGACCAGCCACATTAGCATCATGTGAGAGCTTGTTACAGATGCAGGCTTTCAGAATTGGTTCCTGCATGCTAGCAAGTGTCCCAGATGATTGGTCTGTGTATTAAGGTTTGGGGAACACAGCACAGACCTCTGTTTTCCTACTTATGCCATTATAATTCTCTTTTTACTGGTCCATGTAAGCATCCAGATCATGAAGTTCTTAAGGATAGAAAATACATTTTCTTTATCATTGTATAATCGCATTCCTACATGCTCTGAGCTCAGATTTTTCATCAAAAAATATTTTTGTAACTAGTAGGGAAATACAGTGGTTTCTACGATCTTCTTCTTAGGTCTAAGAAACCTGGCACAAAATGGCTAACTGAGGTGCACATTAACATCTCAAAGCAGACTCTGGCCAACTCTCCCAGAATCATTCAGTACCTATGGATCCCCCCAGCACTTCTCACCCCACCCTTTACCCCAAACCTTTCCCTTCTAGGTCCTGTGCTTCCATCCTGGCCCCCAGCCTGATGTGTATATAACCCAGCCATTTTGGCTACTCGGGTCTTTTGGCCTCTTGCTTGGTCTCTTGGCTGGTGGCTCCTCTCTTTCTCTCCCTCCTGTCTCTCCTCTCATGGTCTGGTTTGATCTGCTGCCCATGCTCAGTCTGGACTCTTCCCTCTACGATAAAAATCTTTAGGAGTAGGCATGTTCTTCATTCACTCCTGGGAGGATTATTTTGTTCTCCCTCTTATTTGCTTGCAGGCTATAATGGAGCTTAGGTCTGTATTGCAGTTTGCATATAGGCTGTTCACTGAAGACAAGCATGAGTTTCATCCCCAAAGTCTCATGTAGACAGTTTTAAGAAGTGGAAACAGTATGACCATGACATTTAGAGTTGAGTCCATTGGGAAGTGACTAGATAATTGTTTCCTCGTGAAGGTTATTGAATTGTGGTGACCTTGCTTTTACAAAAAGTAGAAAAGGCAAAGCCTGGGAGATGACCACATACTCAGCCATATTGTGATGTAAAAGAAGCCCTGTGGGAGCCTGGAAAATGCTTCTTGGACTTCCAACCTTCAAAATCATCAGGCAACCTAAGCCTCTTTTCCTTTTAAAGAAGCTTCAGGTAGACTATTAAAATAATGAAAAACTGATCCAGTAGGGACCATGCTAATGTTCAAGCTCAGCTCTGTGGATTTCTGCGTATCAGGATTTATATATTACCATGAAGCTAGGAAAACTAAAAGAGCAATGGGAAGCAAGTGGCACAGAATGTAGCAGGAATCTTAACAGGTCTTATTAATAAAATCAAACCCACAGCCAGGTATTGGGGTGAATACTGGAATATCAGAGAAGTAGAACAAGCCACAGCCACCTCACCTTGCCAATTCCTCAGCTGATTCCTGTGTCCTTATCCAAATGGATCTCAGTTGAACTGTGCTGCTCAAAAGCATGAAAGCTTAACCTGCCAAAATGCTTCTAGTTTCTGGTCCTCACGCCTTATATACCTTTCTGCTTTCTGTCATCACTTCCTGGGATTAAAGGCTCACTTCCTGGGATTAAAGGTGTGTGTCTCCATGCCTGGATGTTTCTAATGTGGCCTTGAACTCACAGATATCCTGAAGGATTTCTGCCTCTAGAATCCTAGGATTAAAGGTGTGTGTGCCACCATTTTCTGTTTCATAGACCTCTATGTCTATCTAGTGGCTGTTCTGTTCTCTGACCCCAGATAAGTTTATTAGGGTGCATAATATTTTGGGGAACACAATACCTCCACAACAAGACAGGCTTCCCCTCTCCCCTGTTTCTACTGCACCTAATTTGGGAAAATATCCCTCTCCTGTTTCTCATAACAGAAGATCAACCTGTCAGGGAGAGGGTCCCTGTAGCTAAGTGGCAGGAATCCATGTGGGATAGCACAGACCAGAGTATTTTCTGAAGGGTTGGCAGACAGTGAGTGACAGGAGAAGCTGGAAAGTCTCCTGATTCAGAGACTCTCTCCCACCCCTCATTCAAGCCACCATGAGGCCTTGCAGTGGAAAGTGCTGCAGCCATTGAGAGCCCAGTTCTTGCTTTCACATCCTGCTTTGCTCAAGAATTCATCATTCCAGGGAAAAGGGAACACTGGAATGCTCTGTAAAAGTTCCATGTCAGGTCATAAAATGACTTTTTAAAAATATAAATCATTAAAAATGTTTTTTTTTTTTCATTTTACATTGCTCCTATAATCCCTCTTCCCTCTCTTCAGCTGAATTCCAGGAGCATGGCTCAGTGCTTGGTTGTGGGTCTCTGCATCTGCTTCCATCACTTATTGGATGTAGGTTCTATTACAACAATTAGGGTAGTCGCCAAACTGATTATAGGGGAAGGATAGTTCAGGCATGCTCTCCACTACTGCTCAGAGTCTTAGCTGAGGTCATCCTTGTGGGTTCTTGGGGATTTCCCTAGCACCAGGTTTCTCCCTAACCCCATAATGGCTCACTTTTTCAAGGTATCTTTTATTGCTCTCCCTCTCTGTCCCTCTCCCAACTCGGCCATCTCAATCCCTCATATTCCCATACCCCATCCCCTCCCCTCTTGTAGCATGAATCTTAGAAGGTACTTACTAAAAACAAACAAACAAACAAAAAAAAAAAAACCTAAAACCAGGTTTTGGGTTAAATGCTGGAAGATCAGAGAAGCAGAACAAGCTGATGCTTCCTTCACCTTGCCAGTTCTTCAGCTGATCCTGTTTCCTCAGGCTGGAAGCTTCTGAGTCCTCATCCAAATGGATCTCAGCTGAACTGCTTCATGAAAGGGTAAAGCTTAACCAGGCTCTAGTTCCTGGCCCTGACACCTTAAATAACCTTTCTGCCTTCTGACATCACTTCCTGGGATTAAAGGCATGAGCTACCTTGCCTGGCTATTTCCAGTATGGCCTTGAACTCACAGAGATCCAGATGGATTTCTGCCTCTGGAATGCTAGGATTAAAGGCATGTGTGCCACCTTTTTCTGGCCTCTATATCTTGTGGCTGTTCTGTTCTCTGACCCCAGATGAGTTTATTAGAATGCACATTATTCTGGGGGAACATAATACCACTACACCCTCTAGCCCTGCCCACAATTTACCCAGGAGATCTTTATTTTGTAGCTCTTTTTTATTAATTATTTTTCATTTTATATACCCAGCCCTGTTCCCCCTCCCTCTCCTTCTCCCACTTCTCCTACCTCATGCCCATCCCACCCCTATCCCCTCTCCTTAGAGGGTAAGGCCTCCCTTAGGCAGTCAATATAAGCTGGCATACTAAGTTGGGGCAGGACCAAACCCCTCCTCCCTGCATCAAGGTTGAGTAAGGCATTGCATCATAGGGAATGGGCTCTAAAAAGGCAGTTCATGTACCTGGGATAAGTTCTGATGTCATTACCAGGGGACCCACAAACACATCAAGCCAGGAAACTGTCACCCACACTCAGAGGGCCTAGTGTGGATACACACAGGCTCCCCAGCAGTCGGTCTAAAATCCATCGGTTCCCAATAGCTTGAATCATCTATCTCTGTGATTCTTTTCCATCATGATCCTGACCCCCTTGCTGCAATAATCCCTCCTCCCTCTCTTGAACTGAATTCTAGGCGCTTGTCCAAGTGCTTGGCTGTGGATCACTGCATCTACTTCCATCAGTCACTGGATGCAGGTTCTATAATGACAATTAGGGTAGACACCAATCTGAGTAGAGTGGAAGACTAGTTCAAGCACCTTGTCCACCATTGCTATGAGTCTTAGCTAGGGACATCCTTGTGGAGCTGCTTGGGATTTCCCTAGTTCCAGACTTCTCCCTAAACCCTTAATGGCTCCCTCTGTCAATATATCTCTTTCATTGCTCTCTTTATCCATCCCTCCCACAACTTGGCCATCTCATCTAGAACCCCCGTGTTCCCACCTCCCCTCCACTCCCCTCTCCTAGTTTACCCTGGAGATCTTAACCTTTTCCCTTTCCTGGAACAATCCATGCATATCCCTCTTAGGGTCCTCCTCTTTACCTAGCTTCTCTGGAATTGTGGATTGTAGCCTAGTTATCATTTGCTTTGCATCTAATATTCAATTGTGAGTGAGTATATATCATGTTTGTCTTTCTGGATCTGCATTACCTCACTCAGGTTGATATTTTCTAGTTCCATCCATTTGCCTACACATTTCATGATGACACTGTTTTTTATCACTGAGTAATACTCCATTATGTAAATGTACCATATTTTCTTTATCCATTCTTGGTTGAGGGGCATCTAGGTTGTTTCCAGGTTCTAGCTATTATGAATAATACTGCTATGAACATAGTGGAGCCTATGTCCTTGTGGTGTTGTTGAGCTTCTTTTGGGTATATGCCCAAGAGTGATATTACTGGGTCTTGAGGTAGGTTGATTCCCAATCTTCTGAGATACTGCCATACTGATTTCCAGAGTGGCTATACAATTTTGCATTCCCACTAGCAGTGGAGAAGTGTTCCCTTTACATTCCTCTCCAACATAAGCTGTCATCAGTATTTTTGATCTTAGCCATTCTGACAGGTGTAAGATGGTATTTCAGAGTCATTTTGATTTGCATTTCCCTGATGGCTAAGGATGTTGAACACTTCCTTAAATGTCTTTTGGCCATTTGAGATTCTTCCATAGAGAATTCTTTGTTTACATCTGCACCCCATTTTTAATTGGATTATTTAATATTTTGATGTCTAGTTTCTTGAGTTCTTTATATATTTTGGAGATCAGCACTCTGTCAGGTGTTGGTTTGGTAAAGATAATTTCCCATTCTCCACACTGCCACTTTGTCTTATTGACAATGTCCTTCACCTTACAGAAGCTTCTCAGTTTCAGGAGGTCCCATTTATTGATTGTTGTTCTTGATGTCTGTGCTACTGGTGTTATGTTTATGAAGTGGTCTCCTGTGCCAATTCATTCAAGGCTACTTCCTACTTTCTCTTCTATGAGATTCAGTGTAAATAGATTTATGTTGAGGTCTTCCACTCATGTGGACTTGAGTTTTGTGCCTGCAATAGATATGGATCTATTTACAATATTTTACATGTTGACATCCAGTTACATCAGCACCATTTGTTGAAGATGCTTTCTTTTATCCATTGAATAATTTTGACTTCTTTGTCAAAAATCAGGTGTTTTTAGGTGTGTGGATTAATGTTAGGGTTTTTTATTTGATTAAATTTATCAATGTGTCTGTTTTTATGCCAATACAAAGCTGTTTTTATCACTATAGCTCTACAGTACAGCTTGAAGTCAGGGATGCCTCCAGAAGTTCTTTTATTGTATAGGAATGTTTTGGCTATCCTGGGTTTTTTTGTTTTTCCATATGAAGTTTAATATTGTTCTTTCAAGGTCTGTGAAGAATTGCATTGGGATTTTGACAAGGATTGCATTGCACCTGTAGATTACTTCTGGTAAGATTGCCATTTTTACTATGTTGATCCTACCTATCCAAGAGAATGGGAGATTTTTCCATTTTCTGATATCTTCTTCAATTTCTTTCTTTAAAGACTTAATGTTCTTGTCATACAGGTCTTTCACTTGTTTGGTTAGAGTTTTCCCAGAATATTTTATGTTATTTGTGGCCACTGTCAAGGGTGATCTTTCTCTGATTTCCTTCTTGGTCTATTAATCATTTGTATATAGGGGGGCTACTGATTTTTTTTTTTAGTTAATCTTGTATCCTGCCACACTACTGAAGGTGCTTATCACCTATAGGAGTTCCCTGGCAGAGTTTTGGGGATCACTTATGTATACTATCATATCATCTGCAAATAGTGAATGTGTGATTTCTTCCTTTCTAATTTGTATCCCCTTGATCTCCTTTTGTTGTCTTAATGACCTAGCTAGAACTTTGATACTATATTGAATAGGTATGGAAAGAGTAAACATCCATGTCTTGTTCCTGATTTTAGTGGAATTGCTTTGAGTTTCTTGCCATCTAGTTTAATATTGGCTGTTGGCTTGCTGTATATTGCCTTCATTATGTTTAGGTATGTTCCTTGTATCCCTGATCTCTCTAAGACCTTTATCATGAAAGGGTGTTGGATTTTGTCAAAGGCTTTTCAGTATCTAATGAGATGATCATTTGATGTTTTGTGTTTTAGTTTGTTTATATAGTAGATTACATTGACAGATTTTCATATGTTGAATCATCCCTGCATCTCTCTGATGAAGCCTACTTGATCATGATGGATGTGTTCTTGGATTGGGTTTACTATTTTATTTTATTGAGTATTTTTGCATTAATGTTCATGAGGGAGATTGGTCTGTAATTCTCTTTCTTTGTTGCATCTTTGTGTGGTTTGAGTATCAAAGTAACTGTAGCCTCATAAAAAGTGTTGGGCAATGTTCCTTCAGTTTCTATAGTTTGGAACAATTTGAAGAGTATTGGTATTAGCTCTTCTTTGAAATTCTGGTAGAATTCTGTGCTGAAACCATCTGACCCTGGGCTTTTTTTGTTGTTAGGAGACTTTTGATGACTGCTTCTATTTCCTTAGGTTTTATAGTTCTATTTCAATTGTATATCTAATATTGATTTAATTTTGATATGTGGTACCTATCCAGAAAATTGCCCATTTCTTTTAGATTTTCTAATTTTGTGGAGTACAAATTTTCAAAGTATGGTCTAATGATTCTATGGATTCCCCTAGGGTCTGTTATTATGTCTCCCTTTTCATTTTTGATTTTGTTAATTTGGATAGTCTCTCTCTGCTTTTTGCTTAGTTTGGATAAAGGTTTGTCTATCTTTTTGATTTTCTCAAAGAACCAATTTTTGTTACATTGATTCTTTATATTGTTCTTTTTGTTTGTATTTTATTGATTTCATCCCTCAATTTGATTATTTCCTGTCACCTACTCCTCTTAGGTGAGGAGTGCTTCTTTTTGTTATAGAGCTTTCAGATGTGCTGTTTAATCCCTAGTCTGAAATTTCTCCAATTTATTTATGTAGGCACTTAGTGCTATGACTTTCCTCTTAGTACTGTTTTCATAGTGTCCCATAAATTTGGGTATACTGTGCATTCATTTTTGTTGAATTCTAGGAAGTCTTTAATTTCTTTCTTTATTTCTTCCTTGATCTAGTGAGGGTTTAGTTGAATACTGTTCCATTTCTGTGAGTTTGTAGGTTTTCTACAATTTGTGTTATTGTTGACTTCTAACTTATGCCATGGTGGTCTGATAAAATATAGGGGGTTATTCCAATTTTTTGTGTCTGTTGAGATTTGTTTTGTTACAGAGTATGTGGTAAATTTGGCAGAAGTTTTCATGAGTTGCTGAGAAGAAAGTATATTCTTTTGTGTTTGAGTGAAATGTTCTATAGATGTCTATTAGGTCCATTTTAGTCATAGCATCTGTTAGTTTCCTTATCTCTCTGTCAAGTTTCTGTCTGGCCAACCTATCCAGTGGTGAGAGTGAAGTGTTGAAGTCTCCTACTATTAGTGTATGGGATTTGATCAGTAATTTAAGCATATTAATGTTTCTTTTACAAAAGTAGATGCCCTTGAATTTGTGCTATAAATGATCAGAATTGAGACTCCATTTTGATGGATTTTTTAATGATGTACATGAAATATCCTTCTACATCTCTTTTGATTAAGTTTCCTTTGAAGTCTGTTTTGTTAAATATTAGGACAGCTACAACAGCTTGTTTCTTAGGTCCATTTGATTGGAAAAATTTTTCCTAATCTCTTACTCTAAGGTAATGTCTGTTTTGAAGTTGAGGTGTTTTGTTTTTTTTTTTTTTTTTTTCTGGAGCTGAGGACCAAACCCAGGGCCTTGCGCTTGCTAGGCAAGCACTCTACCACTGAGCAAAATTCCCAACCCCGAGGTGTGTTTCTTGTATGCAGCAGAAGGATGGATCCTGTTTTCTTATCCATTCTGTAAGCTTATATCTTTCCATAGGTGAATTGAGTCCACTAGTACTAAGAGACATTAATGACAAGTGATTGTTAATTCCTGTTATTTTTTTATTTTGTTGGTGATGGTGTTTGTGTGTTTGTGTGTGTGTGTGTGTGTGTGTGTGTGTGTGTGTTTCCGTTCTTTGAAATTTTCTGGTGTGAGGCTATTTATTGCATTTTTTGTGGTTGCAACTAACTTCCTTGTGTTGGAGTTTTCCTTGCAGTACTTTCTGTAGGACTGGATTTGTGAATATGTAATGTTTAAATATGGTTTTATCATGGAACATTTTGTTTTCTCCATTTATGGTTATTGAAAGCTTTGCTGGGTATAGTAGTCTGGTCTGGCATCTGTGATCTCTTAGTATTTGCAGACTATCTGTCCAGGACCTTCTGGCTTTCAGAGTTTCCATTGAGAAGTTGGATGTAATTCTGATACATTTGTCCTTATATATTATTGATTTTTTCCTTTGCTTCCCTTAATATTCTTTCTTTATTCTGTATGCTTAGTGTTTTTACTGTTATGTGGTAAGGTAACTTTTTTTTGGTCCAGTCTATTTGGTTTTCTATATGCTTCTTGTACCTTCATAGGCATATCTTTCTTTAGATTGTGAAAATTTTCTGCTATGATTTTGTTGAATATATTTTCTGTGCCTTTGATCTGAAGTTCTTCTCTTTCTTCTATCCCTATTATTCTTAGGTTTGTTCTTTTCATAGTGTCTCAGATTTCCTGGATGCTTTGTGTGAAAAATTACTGGATTTACCATTTTCTTTGACTGATGAATCTATTTCCTCTATCATATCCTCAATAGCTGAGATTCTTTATTCCATCTCAAGTATTCTGTTGGTTATGCTTGCCTCTGTAGTTCCTGTTTATTTTTGTTTATTCAGATTTTCCTTTTCCTGAATTCCCTTGATTTGTGTTTTCTTTATTGCCTCTATTTCTATTTTCAAGTCTTGAACTGTTTACTTCACTTGCTTGATTGTCTTTTCTTGGGTTTCTTGGCTTTCTTTAAGGGATTTATTGATTTTCTCCAACTTTTTATTTGTCTTTTCCTCCATTTCTTTAAGGAAATTTTTTATTTCTTCTTTTAGGGCCTCTATTATCTTCATAAAGTTGATTTTAAGGTCACTTTCTTCTGAATCATCTGCATTGGGATGTTCAGGTCTTGCTGTTGTAGGATCACTAGGTTCTGATGGTGTCCTATTGCTCTTTATATTGTTGAATGTATTCTCCCCTGCCATCTACCCATTTCTTCCTTTCATCCATACAGATGGAGCTCCAGGTTGTTCTTCTTCTGGTCAGTATAGTCAGGACGTGTGGCTCCAGTAGTCACTCTTCTTACCAATCATTGAAGGAGGTGTAGAATGGGTATATGGTTTCAATCATCACTGGGTTCTCAGGAGATGGTTAGCATGCAGGCAGGAGAGGAGACTGCTAACTAGTCTCTGGGGCTGTAATGGCCCAGCAGGAGGGGCACAGAATGTGCCCCAGGGACATAGGGGCTAGTGAACTGAGCTGTCCAATGGGGAGACCAGGGCCTTACCTCTTCCCAAACAGTGCAGGGGGGGCTGTATGGCTCTATTGGTCACTGGTGCCACAGGGGATGGTTGGCAAGGGGTGAGGGAGGAAGCTGATAAAAATGACTTCTAAGTGAAAACAAAGAGAATGGAAGAATTGAGCTATACTTCACTGAAGCACTACAGTAGAATGGTAGTCCAATGAGCAGTCCAATAGAGGCATGAACCCCATAGAATGAAGGAGCTATGAGACAGGAGAAATATGGGGGGCAGTCATAGTTGTGACTAATGGGGCCTTTTATGACTTACAAAGCTTTGACTTTATTATATATGCTATTTCATGTACTGTAATATAAATAACAACAGTAAATTTTCTGCCATGACCTAGTAGACACACAGAGTGGAAACAAGCTTCAAGCTACAATATTTGACTTCATTTAGTGATATCACGACTGTTGTTGGTTGTTTTTACTCTTTCACTCCTTAAGGGGTCTGCAAACCAGCTCCCAAATAAAGCATATAGAAACTTATTCTTTCTTATGAATGCCCAGCTTTAGCTTGGCTTGTTTCTTGACAGTTTTCTTAACTCACATTATCCTGTCTATCTTTTGCTCCTGGGCTTTTAACTTTCTCTGTTTTTGTATACCTTTCTTTCTTCCTCTATGACTTAATGTGTAGCTAGGTGGCTTGGAGTCTTCCTCTTCTCATCCTCTTTCCTCTCCTTCTCTTTTATTCTCTCTGCCTGTCAGCCTCACCTATCCTTTCTCTTGCCTTGCTATTGGCCATTCAGCTCTTTGTTAGACAAATCAGGTGTTTTAGATAGGCACAGTGACACAGCCTCACAGAGTTATACAAATGTAACATAAAAGAATGTAATAGGGAACTCCCATCTGGACCAGAGGTGAGTGCCTGGGGTTATAGCCAGAGAGGCAACTGCCCCTGGGTCCCACCACTGGACACAAGCCATCCCAGGAGGATCTGACCAACTTGGCCCCAGTTTCCAGCCAATTGGCGGGCCCTATGGGAAGGCTCCCCTTTTCCAAGACTGCAGTCAGACACAGCAGTCTCCACACCCTGCCACCACACCCATCTGCCAGAGACCCCAGCCACTTCCTGAGAATCAGAGACCAGCCACCAGCTTCCATCCTGCCCTGGAACTCCCATCTGGACCAGAGACCAGAGGAACTCCCATCTGGACAAGAGGAGCTCCTATCTGGACAAAATAAGGAGACCCCAGGGACTTCCCGAGACTCAGAGTCCAGCCCCTCAGCTCCTATCCGGCCAGCACTCTCATCTGTACCAGAGCTCCCATCTGGCCCAGAGCTTCCATCTGGACCAGAGAGAGGCTCCCTAAATCTGTATGCTCTCTCTGGACCAAGTACACTGATAAGACCAAGAACGAACCCAAGAGGAGATGAGCAGACACCAAGGCAGAAGTACATACAACAAAATAAAGAGCAATACAGCATCACCAGAACCTAGCCCTTCTCCAACAGCTAGACCTGAACATCACGGAATAGAAGAAGTAGAAGAAAACAACCTTATAAGTAACATCATGAAGAGGCTACAGCCTTATATAGAAGAAATAAAAAATAAAGTAGAGGAACAGACAAACAAAAAATGGGAAGGACCGTATAAAAAACTAGAGGAAAGGACAATTAAAGGAGAAGAAAACAATAAGTCCCTGAAAGAAAATCATGAAAAAGCAAGGGAGACAGTCCAAGACCTGAAGAAGAAAATAGAAAAAATGAAGAAGACACTAGCAGAAGGAATGCTGGAAATAGAAAATCTGAGTAAACAAATAGGAACTTCAGAGGCAAGTATAACCAACAGAATGCAAGAGATGGGAGAGAGGATCTCTGGTGTTGAAGATACGGTAGAAGAAATAGATTCATCAGTCAAAGAAAACACTAAAACCAACAAAGTCATGACCCAAAATGTTCAAGAAATTTGGGACACCATGAAAAGACCAAACCTACAAATAATAGGGATAGAGGAAGGAGAAGAATATCAACTCAAAGGCACAGAAAATATATTTAACAAGATCATAGAAGAAAACTTTCCCAACTTAAAGAAGGAAATGTCTATGAAGATACAAGAAGCCTATAGAACACCAAACAGACTAGACCCCCCAAAAAAGTCCCCTTGCCACATAATAATCAAATAACTAAATGTACAGAATAAAGAAAGAATATTAAGGGCAACAAAGGAAAAAGGCCAAGTGACTTATAAACAAACTCAAAGAAAAAAACCACATGATCATCTCACTAGATGCAGAAAAGGCATTTGACAAAATCCAACACCCCTTCACGATAAAGGTCTTGGAGCGATCAGGAATACAGGGAACATACCTAAACATAATAAAGGCAATCTACAGCAAGCCAACAGCCAGCATCAAATTAAATGGAGAGAAACTCAAAGCAATACCACTAAAATCAGGAACAAGGCAAGGCTGTACCCTCTCCCCCTACTTATTCAATATAGTATTTGAAGTTCTAGCCAGAGCTATAAGGCAACATAAGGAGATTAAGGGGATACAAATTAGAAAGGAAGAAGTCAAGCTCTCCCTATTTGCAGATGACATGATAGTATACATGAGTGACCCCAAAAATTCAACCAAGGAACTGATACAGCTAATAAAAACCTTCAGCAGCATAGCAGGATACAAGATCAACTCAAAAAAAGAGTAGCCCTCCCATATACAATAGACAAACAGGCTGAGAAGGAAATCAGAGATACATCACCCTTTACAATAGCCACAAATGATATAAAATACATTGGGGATACTCTAACTAAGCATGTGAAGGACCTATATGACAAGAACTTTAAGTCCCTGAAAAAAGAAATTGAAGAAGATGTCAGAAAATGGAAAGATCTTCCATGCTCATGGATAGGCAGGATTAACATAATAAAAATGGCAATCTTACCAAAAGCAATCTACAGATTCAGTGCAATTCCCATCAAATTACCAACACAATTCTTCACAGATCTGGAAAGAATAATACTCAACTTCATATGGAAAAACAAAAAACTCAGGATAGCCAAAAGAATCCTGTACAATAAAACAACCTCTGGAGGCATCATGATCACCGACCTCAAGCTCTACTATAGAGCTACTGTAATAAAAAACACCTTGGTACTGGCATAAAAACCAACATGTGGACCAATGGAATAGAATTGAAGATCCTGACATTAACCCGCACACCTATGAATATATAATTTTTGACAAAGAAGCCAAAAATGTACAATGGAAAAAAGAAAGCATCTTCAACAAATGATGCTGGCATAACTGGATGTCAATGTGTAGAAGGCTGCAAATAGATCCATATCTGTCACCATGCACAAAACATAAGTCCAAGTGGATCAAAGACCTCAACATAAATCCAGTTACTCTGAACCTGATAGAAGAGAAAATAGGAAGTACTCTTGAATGCATTGGCACCAGAGATCACTTTCTAAATATAACACCAGTAGCACAGACACTGAGAAAAACAATCAATCAATGAGACCTGTTGAAACTGAGAACCTTTTGTAGAGCAAAGAACATGGTCAACAAGACAAAGCAACAGCCTACAGAATGGGAAAAGGTCTTCACCAACCCCACATCTGACAGAGGGCTGATATCCACAATATATAAAGAACTCAAGAAATTAGACATCAAAATGCCCAACAGTCCAATTAAGAAATGGGCTGCAGAACTAAACAGAGAATTCTCCACAGAGGAAGTTCAAATGGCTGAAAGACATTTAAGGAATTGCTCAACATCCCTAATTATCCGGGAAATGCAAATCAAAACGACTCTGAGATACCACCTTACACCTGTTAGAATGGCTAAGATCAAAAACACAGAAGACAGCTTATGCTGGAGAGGATGTGGAGCAAGGGGAACTCTCCTTCACTGCTGGTGGGAATGCAAGCTTGTACAGCCACTTTGGAAATCAATATGACACTTCCTTAGAAAATGGGGAATCCATCTCCCCCAAGACCCAGCTGTAGCACTCCTGGGCACATACCCAAGGAATGCTTGATCATACCACAAAGGCATTTGCTCAGCTATGTTCATATCAGCATTGTTTGTAATAGCCAGAAGCTGGAAACAACCTAGATGCCCTTCAACTGAAGAATGGATGCAGAAAATATGGTACATATACACAATGGAGTACTACTCAGCAGAGAAAAACAATGACATCATGAGGTTTGCAGGCAAATGGATGGATCTAGGAAAAATCATCCTGAGTGAGGTAACCCAGACTCAGAAGGACAAACATGCTATGTACTCACTCATAGGAGGATACTTGATGTAAAATAAAGATGACTAGACTGCTACACAATTCCAGGGAGGCTACGTAGAATATGGGACCCTAGGAAAGACACAGGGATCACCCAATGACAGAGAAATGGATGAGATCTACGTGGACAACCTGGACGACAGTGGGAGTAATGAAGGGCAAGATTTGAGGGAAAGAAAGCTTAGGGGAGCAGGAGATCCCAGCTGGATCAAGAACAGAAAGGGAGAACAAGGAATAACAGACCATAGTAAATGAAGACTACATGAGAACAGGAATAGGCAGAGTGCTCAAGTGGTCCCCAGAAATCCACAATGATATATCCTCTGTAGACAGCTGGCAATGGTCGAAAGACTGATCTGACCTAGTCTGGTGATCAGATGACTAAACACCCTAACAGTCGTTTTGGAACTCTCATCCAATAACTGATGGAAGTGGATGCAGAGATCCTCAGCCAGGCCCCAGGTAGAGCTCCAGGTGTCCAACTGTCAAGAAAGAGGAGGGACTGCAAGAGCGTGAATTGTTGAATCCAAGATTGCAAAAAGCACAGGGACAAACTGCCAGTTGAAAGAAAGCACATGAATTATGAACCAATGGCTGTGGAGCCCCCAGCTAGATCAGGTCCTCTGGATAAGTGAGACAATTGAATAACTTATTCTGTTTGGGAGGCACCCAGGCTGTGGGACCAGGACCTAACCTTAGTGTATGAGCTGGCTGTTTGGAACCTTGGGCTTACACAGGGACACATGCTCAGTCTGGAAGGAGAGGACAGGACATGCCTGTACTGAATCCACCATGTTTAAATGAATCCCCAGGGGTGTCTTGGTCCTGGAGGACATGGGAATGGAGGGGAGGGGCTTGGGGGAAGGTGGGGGTAGGAGTGGGAGGGGTGAGAACAGGGGAACCCATGGCTGATGTATAAAATTAAAACACATAGTAATAAAAAAATTTTTAAAAATTTTTAAAAATTAAAAAATAAGCAGAAGACAGAGAAAAAAAGAATGTAATACATCTTTGCATCATTAAAACAAATGTTCCACAGCATAAACAAATATAGCACATCTTAAAATAATATTCTACAACACATGAATACCTATAATTATAATCATTTGACATTCATCATGGTTTTTCTGACTGGTATTGTGACTTTAAATAGTGACTATTTTTATCTCACACCAGACCTCAATGATTTGGTATTTGCTGTACTCTGCTATAGATTCCCTTCTCACATTAAGAAGCATTTATAGTACCCTCTATTAATTTCTTAAATAAATTGCTAATTTTTTGTAATGTCATTTAAAATCTTGAATTTGTAAGACAAACTTAGTTTAAGCATGGTGCCTTATATGTTCTCTGAACTAATATGAAAACAAGTTACACACAGTACATTAGTAAACACTTGACTTTCAGGTTTAGGCTCCTAAATCACTTACCACCCCTCCTTGTCATTTACATGCAAAGAAACTTCTTCATTTGTCCTATGTCACTTTTTACAAGTGGAATTCTGCTCATTGCAACCCAGTGGTGTTGTTAAACATCTGTTGTCCAATATTTTATTTCATCTCTACATCTTTACTAAATTGATCTGCAGTTCTGGTGGGACTTGGAACTGATTTTGCTGGGGTCAAGATTCATTTATACATAAATTTACATATTTCATAAGGAAATGTGTAATACTAGTACATTTTTATAATAGTAGCAGGAGTTAATTATTTGGAGTACTTAGGTGTATAAATTCATTAGGAGTCACAAAAATGCAAATGTCCTATGGTAATATTTTCTCTTCGTTTATTAGCTGGAATGATTTTTAAGTATCCAATTAGTATATATTAATTACATATAATACTATGTTCTATTATATTGTAAAGAAATTATGCTTATTCATCATATTGTATTTTGAGATTATAATGTAGTTACATCATTATGAAATGTTTATACACATATAGAATGTATATCATACTCACCACCCCACTTACTTTATCTCATCTGCCTTCCACTCATGCTAATCTTTTGGCTTTCCAATGAGCTCCCCTTCTTCTTTCATGACTACTTGGTTTTGCTGTCTATTTTGTGATCCAATGAGTTTCTTCAAGGTTGTTTTCTGAAGCATGGGGGAAACTTGGTAAATGAAAGTATGGGCATATATTCTTACCAGTGGATATACCACTGAAGAAAATATTTCTTCCTCCCAAATCTACTATAACTATATATAAATCCTCAGGGAAGGCTGATGGACTATGATCCCTTTCCCCCTCCATGACAGAGTATTCATAGGCCCATTCTTGTTGAGATATTGTGCCACTAATCATGGCTACTGTGAGTTTAAGAGTACAGCTGTCACATCATGGTACCTAGAGTCAAGTTTCCACATCTCTTATATACCCTTCCTCTAGATCTTTATTCTTTCTCTCTCTTCTGTAATGAGCCATGGAGGATGTTCTAGGTTGATCTTTCTTGCTGTGATAAATAATATTATTAAAAGCAACTTGGGAGAGGATGGGTTTATTTCACTTACAATCCCAGGTCAATCACTGAGAGAAATCAAAGCAGGACCTCAAATGGAAACTCTCAATGAACAGTGGTTCCTGACTTTCTTCTCCATGTCTCTCAGGTTCTTGTTCAGCTAACATTCTTATATAGCTCAGGCCAACTTGCTTAGTGATGCTTCTGCCCACAGTAAGCCGGTCTCACATCAATCATCAATTGGTATAACACCTCACAAAGATGGCCAGAGGTTAAAGTGATCTGGCCAATCTCACAGTTGAAGCTACTGAAATGACTGTAGGCTGTATCAGATGAAAGCTGAAAGTAGAAACGAGGATGTAATATATATGTTTTGCTTGTGTCCAGGCCCTCAGCAGTCATTTATTCTCAATGCTTTGACAAATTATTAGTCTCTGCACTCATCACTGACCACTATACAAAGAAGCTTCAGTGGCCAAAGCTGATTGCAGCACTAATCTATGGCATAATCATAGTTATTCAGAAGGCAATTTGACAGGCACATCTTGTCCATTTTAGCTAGAATACTTTGATAATGAGAGAAGCTGCCTTGTGTGCTTTTTGGTGACTTAGTGGTATGGAATGATGATAACATGTTTAATTTTTACCTTCCATTTGATGTTCCAATGATGACCAAAGTGGATTTTTTTATATCTTTAGGCATTATATTGTACTCTGTAGTTTTACCTATTTGTGTGTTCAATTAGATCTTAGAAACTAGCTGTAGTGTGTAAATTACCTCCACTTTTGAACAACAAAAACTTATGTCTCGTAATATCATGTCAAAGCATTTTATTTTATTTTGTTTCATTTTCTTTTTTTTTCTTTTTTACTTATTTTTTATTATTTCTCCCTCTTTTTACCCTAAAGTTCCTTGGGATATATATTTTTTGACTTCCAGCTTTGTATTTAAGTGGAATTCCTGAGTGTGCAAACAAGTGGGTCTCTGCATCTGTATATGTTTCTTGTGCCTTTTCTTGGATTCTTTTCCTTCTGTTTGTTTATTTTGTCCTATTCCAATGTAATTATTTTATTTATCATATTATATTTTCTTATTATCCTTTAGAAGCCTGTTTGTTTTCTAATGAAAGATAGAATGCATTTTTAGCAAGTAGATGATACACATACATGTGCAGTACATGTATATGTGTGCATATATCATCTTCATGATCATCATCATCATTTGCCCATCTCTGTTCTTTGAAAGCTAGTATTTTAGGACATGGTGGGAGATAATAGAACATCGCACATTTACTTGTTTGACAAACTTCAAAATACACATATCAAATGGTTTCAAAACAGGAACAAGCATAACAAGACAGGAGACAGAAAGAATGTAAGAGCCAGAGGGGACAAAGAAGACCAAGGCAACAAGGAATCCACAGTACATTTACTGTATCTGTTTGAGAAGTTTTGTTTCCATTCCTTCTTCAGAAGGATATCCTGCTATGGACAGATAGTCAGATGATTGGGATTTTAGTCAGCTATACTATCTCTACCCAAAATGTTTCACCAAATAGATATCTTAGTTTCACCTTTTTTATATAACTTCTCAAACTTTCAAGAATCTTATTCTAAAACCAAGTTTGTAGAACAAAGTATATTCAAAGAAACGTAGTTTCTAACTTTTCCTTTCTATAATATTTCTATTCTCCTTTACCCAACTATGGTTAAATATAGACATCCAAGCACAGACATACAGTTTCATATTCTCACATTTTTTAGACAAATGGTAGCAAGTTATACACATTTTATCTTCTGCATTTATATCATTCTAATTTTAGTATTTGTGCTGCTGAGGCAAGCACTATCTTTTTATTTTTAGATGTTATAATATTATAGAAAGTTCCAAATTAAGATGTTGAAATAAAACTGTTTAGAACTGCCTGTCTTTCATAGCTATATGGGTTGTTCCTAATTTTCTATGAATATTCAAAATATTCCTGAAAAGAAACCTGGAAATTATGATTTTTTTCATAACAATGTACATTTTGACTTCCATTCCTAGAAGCAGAATTGTTGGGTCAAAGGTAAATGAATCTGTAATTTTCCTAACAATTATCATGTGTGAATACATATTTTGCTCATTTTTGGCCAACACAAAACAAACTCAATGGTATTTTATCGCATATTGTTTTGTCTGGGCATACTTTGTCTTATTGGTATTTGCATTTATACTTAGCCATACGTTTTTGTGGGGGTTTTTGTTATGTGTATTTCTTGATTTGTTTGTTTGTATTTTAAAGAGAGTAGGAAAGAAAGGACATGGTGTGTGGGTGGGGGAGGGAATCTGGGATGAGTTGGGGGAGGGAAAAAGTATGAGCAGAATATATTGTATAAATTTTTTAAAATAAAAATAATGTTATATAAATAGAATCCTACATGGTCTTTGTGGTCTGCCTTATGCATTTATCATATTGTCCTTGAGCTCTAGCCAAGTTCTCTCAACAGTTTATGACTTTTAACTTTAGTATTAAATGATGTGTGTGGCACAGTTTAGCCATTTGATCACTAAAAAGAATTGTAATAACCCAATACTGGTAATAATCCAAATTCTCCTATACTGTTACAAATGAAGCTGTTTGAACTTAGATAGCCAAATGCATGTTGTAGAAATAATAGATAGTAAGGACCTTGACCTTGAGAAGGATACATCATCCTGGGTAATGTGGATAATCTTATGCAATCATTTCAAATTGCGGAAAAAAAAAAGAAACAAAATCATCTGGCTATAGTCAGGGTGAGAGGGAAAAACTAAAAAAGAGTGAGATAGATGTGACATTATTGACTTTGAAGGGAGGGGAATGGAGTCTCAGCAATGGATATATGTACTATGACAAGTTGGAAAAGGAAAGGGACCCACCTCTCCCTTAGAACCTCAGAAGGCAGCACACCTCTGCCAATACTTTGATTTTAGTCAAGTTATATTTATTCTGGTCTCTGGCTACTTGAACCACAAGGAATGCAAGACAATGAATTTGCAGTGTTTGTATGCTATGGCAGGAATAGAAAATTAATGTAATTCCTTTCATAAACTAAATAAAAACGTACTATATGACCCAGGAATCACATTGTTATTGTTTTTTGACACCCCATTATGTCTATAACACACCATATGTATATGTATGTAAGGTATTCAACAAATTATTATAAAATGGCTTTGTGAGTATACCAAATTCTACTTCTGCTATTTCATTTTAAAATGACAATGAGTTTACTGAGGGTCAAGCCCTTTGTAATCTGAGGAGCATCTGAATTCTATCTACAGTTTACTGCAACATATATGACTTTTAATTGTGGGAGGGGCAGAGAGAGGGTGGTGGGGAGGGAGAGAGAAAAATCAAGTACACATGTGTGGGTTGTGCGCCTCTGTATTTATTTCAAAGCCAGAGGTCAACCTAGACTGTACTCCTCAGAGGTTCTTCACCTTGGTTTTTGTTTGTTAGTTTGCTAAGATGGAGCATCATTATATAACCTTGTGCAGACCAGGATGGCCTTGAACTCATAGAGATTTGCCTGTTTCTGCCACTAAACACAGATACCTGGTTCCAGACAAGTGTAGTTGGAAGTTTTCCTATGTCTTCCAGATGTGGAAGGAAGTTTTCCTGTGGCCTGCCTGGTCTTGCAGTTGCTCGGTCCCAAGTAAACACATATAGGCTTATATTAATCACAAACTGTATGGCTTATGGCTCAGGCTTTATTCTAGCTAGCTCTTTCACCTTAAATTAACCCATTTCTACTAATCTATATGTTGCCATATGGCCACAGCATTGTTGGTCTATTAACATCTTGTTGCTCCTTTGATGGTGGGCTGGCTTCTACTCTGATTCCACCCTTCCTCATCTCCATCCTCAGTTTGAAGGTACCACCTAAGTTTATTGTGCCTCACCATTAGCCAAACAGCTTTGTCAACCAATGAGAGCAACATATATTCACAGTGTACAGAAAGACAGTCCACAGCACTTCCCCTTTTCTTTCTAATCAAAAAGGAAGGGTTTTAACTTTAACATAGCAAAATTATATGTAATAAACAGTTACCAATTAAGAATTACAATTACAATATCTAGTCTATTTGTATTGGGTAAAATTAAAGAAAATATTCTATCATCTATTCCTATATTTGTGAGTCTAAAGTTTTATATTTAATTTATATTTTATCATAATTAAGGAAAACTATAATTATAACTATCTAGTCTTTAACTCCATTGAAGACATCAGAAGAATATAATGTTACCTAAATAAATAGGCAGTGTGTTATAAGCAACTTCCAAAATTCTAGAAATGAGAGAAACTGCTGGCTCTCTGGACAGTCACCCAAAGTCCCTCTGTAACATTGGGGCATCCATCTTCAGCCTACAGGCCTAGAGTCTCTGGCAGGATTTTTTGTGAAGCAGAAAGTTTGAAGAATTATATCACCTACTAGCAAATTTCATCAGTCACTTTCCTCTGGGTCCTTCAGAATGTTTAACAATATCTTCTGTGAAGCAGGAACATGAAGGACCATCTCACTCTGTTTAGGAAAAGTTCCATGGTCATTTTCCTATGGGTTCTATATGTCAAGTTTATACATACTGTCAAGTAGTCTAGGAAAGAGCAATTTCTTGCACAAATGGCCAGTTTTACCAAGATGTTAAACTCCATATAGAGTGTCTTCAATGCCCATCTTCCTCTTTGAAGTAATGGTGCTGCCAGTAGCAGACATGTCTCACTGTCCAGAAAAGTCTAAGTTTTCAAAACATTAAATCCCATATTCTGTAGGTCTTTGAAGTGTTTGAGGATTACCTACCTAACTAAAATATATTTATGTATACCTAGAAAACTTAATTAACATGACTACCAATTTGATTATCATAGATAACTAATTATTAACCTGTGTTTCTTATTCATTACAATTTTAAATGAGTTGCATAAACATAATACCTTAAGCAATATACTGCATAACAAATTAACTTTCAATTTATATCAATAAACTAAAATCCATAGCAATGTAAAACATTTCAAACAAGTTGTTGTTCTTTAAAAGTAGATTCAAAAATCTACCCTTTCATCCTGTCATATCTATATGCCCTTTTCTTCTTTAGAAAGAGATTGAATTAATAATCAATCTCCTTTAAATAAAAATAAACATTTATAAACAATATTTGGGGAATTTGGGCATAGCTTTACATACTACTTGCTGTTGATTGGGGCACTGGCAAACTTATGGGGATCCTGAAAAAATTCAAGATAATGGTCAAATCCTGGGAAGACTGGCTGTAACCTTTGTTGATAGACAACATCTGTTAAGGTTCAGGAAGTCTCACTTGAACAAATCTGATCCATTTTAACCTGGAAAAATCCACAGACTCTTGCTTCCTGTGGGGGGAAAAAAGGTAGTCCCAAAGAAATATATTCTTAGAACCAAATTTTGAAGTCAAGATACGTTTAAAATATATAGAGAGAGATTTAACTTAGCAGCCTTTACAATCAAATGTCTTCCTGGAGTTAGCTCATTAACAGTCAAAAAATTTAAAGAAAATGTAATATACGTAATCCAGGCTCTCTGTGTATTTTCCATCTGTACATGGCTATTTCTTTTATATTATTGTTATTGTCTCTTTAAACACTTTATTTTTTAAAACTATTTCTTTATATAACTGCCTATACTCATTTTCCTCTCTCTTCCAAGCCTACATATATCTTTATACACACTGTAAACCATTTAGAGGTTTATTCATCTGAATCTGTCTTATTGTGAATCTATAATCCTTTTCTGACCAGGAAAGATTTTAAACTGCTAAGCTGTACAGCTGCTTTGGCTGTTGACTCCACCCAGTTTGACTTCCTAACATGGTGGAGGTACTTTTACTGCCAGCACTAGGAGCCATGCTCACTGCCCACTCTGGGAAACAGTCGGTCTGTGCCTCTATCAAGCAATGTATAGCCTAGAAACCTGTTTTTTGTTTGTTTGTTTGTTTGTTTGTTGTTTGTTGTTTGTTTTTGTTTTGTCTGTCCTAGCAAAAGCTCAATCCACCACATAGCTCACTTCGTTGCTTGGAGACACCTGCATAGTGGTGGAAATCTGCCATGCCATGCTCAAGCTCAAATGCTGCAGTGTCTCTGTGCCATGGCCCACATAAGAGACATGAACCATCAAGCTGTTCTTGGCTCTCTTTTAGAAGCCTTTTTAAAAGCTTTCTATCGTTTTAGGTGGAAATTCTTGCCAGATGTAGCTGGAAGTTTTTGTGGATCTCCCTGATGTGAAAGGAATTTTCCTGTGTCCCGCCCAGTCCCTCAGCTGCTCAACCCCAAATAAACACACATAGGCTTATATTAATTACAAACTGTATGTCCTATCACTCAGGCTTCTTGCTAGCTAACTCTTTCATCTTAAATTAACCCATTTATATTAATCTTCATGTTGCCACATGGCTGTGGCATTACTGGCATCTTATTGCTCCTTCAGTGGCTGATTGGCCACTCCTCTGACTCCACCCTTCCTCGTTTCCAGCCTCAGTTTGAATGTATCAACTAACCTTATTCTGCCTCACCATTGGCCAAACAGCTTTGTTTATCAACCAATGAGAGCAACATATACTTCCAGCATACAGAAAGATATCCTATAGCAGACAAAGGTTCTTATTTCCTGAGGATCACACCATAGGCTAAGCTGTTTGGTGGCCAGTAAGCCTTAAGGGTCAGCATGTATCTGTTTCCTCAGTTTTGGTTTTACAAGCCTGTGCCACCATGCCCATGACATACATAATTTGAAAATGTTTTCTCTAGCCTTTATGTAGTTTATCTTTTTATTCTGTGAAGAGATGTAGAATTTTAATTCAGACATCCATTTTATCAGTATTTTCTCATAGGATGATTTCTTGGCCATGAAAGTGTTTCCATCTGGCCATTCATACTGAAGACATTCTATGAGTCCCACAGTCCACCTGATACACTGAACCTGATAAAACACAAAGTAGGAAATAGCCATGAATGCATTGACACAGGAGACAACTTCTTGAATAGCATACCAATAGAGTTAACACTAAGATCACCATTTAGTAAATGGGACCTCAAGAAACTGAAAAGTTTATGTAAGGCAAAGGACACCATCAATAAAACAAAATGACAGCCTACAGAGTAGTAAAATTTCTTCATCAATACCACATCTGACAGAGGGCTGATTTCCAGATTATATAAAGAATTTAAGAAACTAGGCATCAACAAACTAAATAATCCAATTTAAAAATGCGGTATATATCTAAACAGAGAATTCTCAACAGAGGAATCTCAAATGTTCAACATTCTTAGCCATCAGGGAAATGCAAATCTAAAAGACTCTGAGATTCCATCTTACACCAGTCTGAATGGTTAATATCAGAAGCATAAATGACAGATCATGCTGGAGAGGATGTGGAGCAAGGGGAACACTCCTTCATTGCATGTGAGAGTACAAACTTGTACAGCCACTTTGGAAATCTATATGGTCACTAGTCACTTTTCAGAAAATTAGGAATCAATCTACCACAAGATCCAACTAAATGATTACAAATTGAGTAGGAAGATAAAAGGGTAGATCTGGGAAGAATTGAGGAATGGAGGATGAATATGATCAAGTATGTTGTACAAAATCATCAAAGAAATAACATAAGAAAATGAATTATACAATTTTTAAAGGAATATGAAGGCATATCTAGTTACATGTGAAAATTCAGTAGCACAGAGAAAATTGGTATTCAATAGGGAAAAAACATTCAGTAATTTCTCTATGATTTACAAAAAACAACATTTGTCATTCCCTGTAATGTGTATTTTCAAATGGTCAAAAAAGTTAAGTAAAATCATGCAATTATCAGAAAATCTTTACATGAATCATTCATGACTTGTGAGTTGAGATAGACTAATTTTAATCTATTACTCAAAAATCTAGAAACTTTAAGACAAACTAAAACACATGCATTATGAAAAGCTTTATATATCAAAAATACCATGAGCAAATTAAAAGAGCACATTATATACTCAGGAATCAAAATGTAGTTGTAATAAGACAAATGAATTCTGAGTTCTCCCAACAAAGTGAGTACTTTCAAAAATAGAAGAGAACAAAGCCAACAATTTTACAGAAGCAGAGGCTTGATAAACAGAAAATTCTCAGAAAAAGAAATGCAAATGACCTGTAACCACATGAAAAGTTGTTCAAGCTTGTTTTTACAGTAAGAGAAATGAAAATTTAAATTGTAATGAGATATTATTTCTCACCCACCAAAATGGCAAAAGGAAAAAAATCCCCAGCTGTCCGATGTAGTGCATGATATATCTGTGTAGAAACAGGCAACCTTGTGTAGTGCCTGTGGGAATGTAAAGGGTATGATGGTTTTGGAGGAAAATTTAGCAAAATTACCTTGGAAATATTATCTATAAATATTGCATATACATATCCACTCTTGGACTCAGCAATACTACTTTGAGAACCTCTCCTGAAGAGGCACATTACAATAATTGCAAATTTCTCCAAGCACCATTTATGCTCATTATTACTTGAAATTTTCATAGTTTTAAAACTTGATCTTCATATTGAATGGCCAAATAAAAAAACAAATATAATGTCATATCAGGCATTAGCTTTTAAAAACCACTTAGACATCCTCCTTTCCTGTTATTTGAAATTCGGGGTAAAATAAATGACTCTCATAAGGGGGTAGTTATCATGTCTTCTAATGCTTCCTTCCCCAGCTGACACACAAATACACATTTTGGAAATATACTACACAAAAGAATGTATCATCATGATGAAAGAAAAGGGGTAGTCCAAATAAATATCAAAGAAGGCACTAAAGCTTTTGCACTAAGGACTGTGATATAATGAGTTTGGAGAGGAGTTCAAAAGCACTTATACAGCATTCAGAATTGAATGGAAGAGAAAAATGCATTTCTCATGAAAGAAAAAGGGGGATATTTCACATCTCAATTGCTATATTTGGCTCTTAATTAAAACTGAATAATGATGGGTCTTTCTTATCTTCTGTGTTATCTTAACCTAAAGGTTGGGAGATAAAATGCTAGTACTAGAAAGTTTGCACAGGTGAGCAAACTACCCAACTGCAATACAAGCTGGGCTTGCTCAACTGAGCCAGCTGGTGTGCCAAACCTTAAGAAGCAGAGCCAGCCCCAAGAGAACATGCCCTGGAAGCTGTGGCCTAAGAAACTCACTCTCCTTGCCACAGTGCTCTGAAAATGATGGACAGTGCCTCCTCAGTTCACACAGCTAATTGCATACAGAGCTGAATCATTCTCTTTAAACCAGGCTGCCTTCACTCCTGCTGTTGTTCCAAGGGTATGTCCTCAGGATGGAGTAGTGAGCTCCTTAGCCTGGGTAAGACCTACATGTGGTTGGCATAATGACCGATATGTGCAATGTAAGACTGCAGACACAATGTGTCCTTGATTCTTAAGGAATAGGAAAATGCTTTCTGACAAGACAATAGAGGAGATAAACAAGGGAAGTTCTAACCTATCAAGAAATGTTCAAGTGCATAGGGTCCCAGAAGCACTTTGGCAATTTATAAGCCCCTGCTCCCATTTGTTGAAACACAATATTCTTCCAGAAACAAGGTAGGATTTATTATGGATTTAAAAAAAACTCACATTCAGGAATACATTAGAACTTAGAGTTTTTAGTAAAAACAAAGACTCAACAATCCATATGTTCCCAAGGGAAAAGAAAACTTTTGTTCACATACACTAAATGAGGCCTAGCATGCCATTGCACTGGAATAATATGCAGGCATAAAAAGGATTAAACCATGGGTCTGTGTAACAACTTAAAAAGACATCAAATTCATTTTGCTGAATGAAAAACAATAGATTTTGAATATAGCCTTTTATGCTTAGTCTATGTAAGGCATTGGCTTTGTTTATAATAGACAGTGTGTAGTAAAGGCAATGGAGTGTAGAGAGGACAAGGTCTAGTAGCTGCCAAAGGTGAAGATTGGGGGAGGGAATGACTATAAAGAGATGTGAAGATCAATATTTTTTTCTTGAAGATACTAGATCTGGTTTACATCTTATTTATGATGAGCTTACTTTGTATTTTGTCAAAAATCAGAACAGCGGGGTTAGCTTTTACTGTAAATCATATTTTGAGAACATTTTCAGTATAATTGATTTCTTTGTGACCTTGCATATTTCGTCTTTTGGTTAAATATTTTGAGAAGGTGTCTGTTTATATGTTTCATTAATATCCAAAGAAACCATGATTTAAAAAATAACTTCTGAAGAATGGGATATTATCCATGCATTCGTCATTTGGTGATCTGACTTCTAACCCTGTCAATCCTAGCCATAGCCTAAGGACTGTGCTTACCCCTCAACCAATGTTCAAGGTTTGCTAGGTGTCAAGCAGGCCCTATGAATTTGTTTGTAATTGGGGTTTCGTGTGAGTGTGTGTGTGTGTGTGTGTGTGTGTGTGTGTGTGTGTGTGTGTGAGAGAGAGAGAGAGAGAGAGAGAGAGAGAGAGAAAATGATTATGTGAGTGTGTGAATGTGTGTGTGTGCATGCACATACATTTGTGTGCACACTCATGTGTATGACAAAGAGGAATTTTGTTGATTCTTATTATACCCCTTTACCAACACTTCCTCAACTCTCAAGCTTCCACAGCTCCACTTCTGGCCTCCTCCTTGATTCTGAAGAAGAGGTCCACAGAGCATGTCCGAAAGCCTCTCCTCACTATGTTCTACTTTCACTCAGTGATGAACTGCTGATACTCAGCAGCTTGCTAAGGTTTCAATGTTATTCTTGTATTTTTATAACTGCCTTAGTTGTTATTGAGTATTTTATCTTGAATCACTCTTAGTTAACTTTCCATAACTCAGACAAAATATTTGAGAACATTAACTCAATGGAAAGAGGAAAAACATTGTTTTGGCTCAGTGTATCAGACATTTTAGATCCTGATCAATTGGCTTGTTGCATCTGGGCCCCAAGATAGCCTTCAGGAGAATCCTTCAGTGATGTGTTTCCTCTTACCCAGGATCACCTCTTAAGCTTCCCCTATCCTCCAGGGGCACCCTAGTTAGGTAACAAGTCTTCAGTACATTAGCCCTTGTGGAACATTCCAGATTCAAACTATAGCAGTCACCCCACTGGCATTGTATAAGAACATTTCAGTGACATATGAGCTGTCTGTTGTCTTGCTAATCAGCTACTGCACACAACTTTATATAGATGTACATTTCTCAGAGACAGGCTTGGGTATTCATAATTTTGTGTAAATAGGCATATGAGTGGGAAGACAGTAGCACCTTTGATGATTTCACCTCCTATTTGGTTTTCAAATATATTTCTACTTGGTGTTTTTGTTCTGGTTAAGGTAATAAGCAGCTATAATAAAATCAGTTAATAAATCCTGGTTGCCAATGTAAGTTTGAACTTTATGTAAAGATTAAATTTGAGAGTTCTGAGTGAATAATATTTCTTTTTGAGGTTATTAATTATGCTTCCATTTTCATTTTATAATAGTCATATGCCCTATGAGCTTCTGTGGGTTAAAATTTTTCCTAGTATGCAATGAAGCTAGGATGTGAAGGAAAGATCACTTGTCAGGTATTTGTGACACTGAAAATTCAAACACAAAGTGTCACACAATTTGCAACATGTTCAGTCCAAAATGAGTTCAAGAAAATTAGAGAAAATGTAAGAAAGTATGATAACTCATCCTAGGGACAACTAGAAAGTTAGGAGTAATGACTTCAACACATTCTGAAGAAGTTCTTTCTAGAGACCTGGTTCTATAGATAGAAAAGGCTCAGCCATGCAGAGCTCAGTAGCACACAGGGTTCTCATAGGATGAAAAGTCACTTCCTAGAGGACTAAGGGGGGATTCTAGAAAGCCAAAAGCTTCTTCCCAGAGAAATATGACAAAGGGAGTCAACAGAACATTTGTGTAATGTTTAAAGAAAAACTTTTTACGTGTGTATCCATGTCCTCTCTCCCTCTCTCTCTCTCTCTGTCTCTCTCTCTGTCTCTCTCTCTCTCTCTCTCTCTCTCTCTCTCTCTCTCTCTCTCTCTCTCTCTCTCTTTGTATGTGTTTGTGTGAAAAAGCTTCCACCATAAAACCTAAAGCATTTGATGAAATCTTATCAAAGCAATGAGAATGCTCAGCAATCAGCATTAATAATCATATCAATCACATACTATATTTCACAGTAGGGTCATTGTTTTTAAACTTAAAATTATATATGATCAGAGTATATTTTATCCATGTTAATAAATCATATCTGCTAAATACACACATAAAGTGTTTACATTTTCCAAATGACATCTAATTTGGTCATCACTCAAAAGATTATCCACCACACTAAAAGTGGTTTATTTGATCACTTTATGTTGATAGAGTATACTCAAGCAAATTAATTCATTTACAAGAATATGGGTTTTCTTCTGTTTAAAAAATGTAGTCAGCAAGAATTCATATTTTATCAAGTGATATGCATATACTATGTTTCTTAAGGCAGTTACTTTATCTTAAAGTTAGTTGGAAAATAGCTCTTCTATATTTTTACACAGTCGAATGTGTGCTTATATTCTTTCTGCTCCCTCTTCTACAATTATCCGAGAGTCTTGGAAATGGTGACATAGAAGTCTGACTATGGTCGTATAACTCTAATTTGGTATTAAATATTTGTGACTTTTTTATCATTCTGTTTCCAAGGCATGGGTGATGGCAAGTCTTGGTGGTATTTCTTTTCCTATAAATCATTGATGGGGAAATGTCAGAAAATGAACAGCAGAGAAAAATCCAAATAAACACTGAAACTGTAATAAGAAGGCCATAAACACAAATCTTGGGAAGCACCTTAACCAATATGTCATAGCCTTTATTTTTTTCACTAAGGTCCATGACTCCCTGATCACACAGGTTTCGTCTGATTTCCCAGAAACAGCTATGAATTTCCCCTGTAGAACAGGACTTAAGTCCAGTCAGAAAACTGGTTTAATCTATAACCACTTGTGCCACTATTGCCTGAACTGGCATAGCTTTCCATGCATTTCCATAATGAAGCATGTAGAATCCACCACTGAGTAGGACTGGAGTCCTAATTATCCTTAACAACTTCAGTAGCACCTTCTGATAGTGCCTGAGCTAGGCTTCATGGAGCATATACTTTCTGCTCATTCTTAGTGTTACTTCTCTTATAACCCAAACATTTAGCATCTTAAGCAACAGAGTCTTAGCATCCAGTTCTGAAATGCATCCAGCAGCAATGCCAATAGCCTTAATTCCTTAAGGGTCCTCCGCAGCCTCTTTGACCAATAACTTTTAGGGAAGTAATCCCTCCCTAGCAGTGGGATTTTTTGATACCCTTATGACTTTCTGGGAATATCTGTTTTCTTTACCCCTTTAGGTGTCCTTGTATGTCTTTTAAATGGGTCCCTAGGTCTGCAAAACATTTAAAATTAGCATATGTTGTCTACACATAACATAACCTTTTTACAGAGGATGAGCCGGACAATGCAAAGTCCCAAACCACCACAAAATAACTAATAAAGACAACCTTAGTTTGGGGGGGGGGGGAATAGATTCTTTTTTTTTTCCATGCAATATATTCTGATCACAGCTTTCCTTCCCTCATCTCACAGATCCTCTCCACCTTTCCATCTACCCAACTGCACAATTTCTTTCTCTCTTCTTTGAAAGCAAACCGTCAAAAAACAAACAAACAAAAAAATAGGATAAAACAGAGAAAAAAGAGCATGTGAAGCACATACACCTCTCTCTCTCTCTCTCTCTCTCTCTCTCTCTCTCTCTCTCTCTCTCACACACACACACACACACACACACACACACACACACAGAGAGAGAGAGAGAGAGAGAGAGACAGAGAGACAGAGAGAGATAGAGACAGAGAGAGACAGAGCATAAAACTTTGAAGAAGGTTTAGAAATTGTTCATTAATTCAGTCATTTGCTGCCTTGAGTTACCAAAACTCAAGTAAGAAGATCACACTCAAAATTACCTAAGTAATTCATTCAGCTTGAATTTTTTTATTCTAAGTAATAGGCTAGCACATATACGCAATAAGAATCTAAAGAGAAGATGAAGATGCAGCAACAGATACACAGCAGCAAGTATTTTCTTTATAAGAGGGTAACATCACAAGGCAGTGACTCAGAGGAAGACAATTCCCATCAAGGCAAGTGTGTTTGGCCAGATCTTCTAAAGTGATGAAAAACCAGTGACTACTTTGACTATAATGCTATCTAATTAGCATTGGAAGAAAATGTTTATCAATCTACTTTCCTCCTCCTAAACACACACACACGCACACACACACGCACACATGCATGCACGAGACAGAGACAGAGTAACAGAGAAATAGAGAATGACAGAGAGAGAACAAAAGCTTTGAAATCAGAGGTTAGCCTTCCTTCTGTCCACACCCTTAGCAAAAAATGAAACAAACCAAAAGCAAATGAACCTCAAAGAGTTCTAGTAATTTTACTTTACCTTGCCTTAGCTGTAATGTTTTAAATTTATATATATACATATGTATATATGTGTGTGTGTGTGTGTGTGTGTGTATACATACATACATGTGTATATATGTGCCATGTATGTGCAAGTGCTTGTGGAGGCCAGAAGAGGGCACTGGATCCCATGGAGATAGAGTTATAGGCAGTGATGAATCATCCCATGTAGGTGCTAGGAACCAATCTCTGGTTTCTCTGCAAGAGTAGGAAGCCCTTTTAACTACTAAGACATCTCTCCAGCCCCTTCCTTCACTCTTGAAGTAAATCAATGGGAACTTGACTCTGCCATGTATGAGCTTGTGAGATGAAGTTTTGTGGCTATTCTGACTCTGATAACAGACTAAAGGGAATCTACAGCCTGGTCCATGAGGTGGCCTATAAGGATAGCAAATATCAATTTCTTGCAAACTATAAGTATCTCTTTTTAAAATAAGATTTGTTTTTAATTTATGTATTTTGTGTGCATTTATGCCATGCTGTTGTTCTTGCAATGCCTGTGGAAACAAAAAGAGGTCATTCGATTCTCTGAAAGTGGAATTATAGACAGTTGTTAGCTGCAGTGTGGGTGCTGAGAACTGAACCCAGGTCTTCTGCAAGAGCAATAAATGCTCTTAACTTCTGAGTCATCTCTCTAACCCCAGATAAATCCCTTTCAAGTGACATGTGTATGAGTTGATAGCATTTTATTTTTACAGTCATAAATAAAAAGAATAATAATAAATTACAGCCCACAGCTATGGGAGAACAGAATCAGTGGGAAGATTAATCTCCAGTGTTTCAGAAAGAGAACATGAATGAAGCAAATAGCCAATAGTCTTGAATAGAGACAACTGTAAGTCTCAAAGGAGAAAATTGCTGAGGATCCCTTACTGTAAACAAGTAATGTAAAATCAGGAAAAGTGAAAACAAATCACATAAAGGCAATTCTGTCTTAAAATATCCATTTTAAAAACTGAAAATACACCATACCCCAGTGTATTTGATGGCCACAGGACTGTGGATGCTCTGGAGTCTATTGGGACTTAGCTCCATGGTTGTGTTGTCTAAGGTGCATATAAAACTGTCTGCTCTGATGTGTGAGGAAGTCTTATGATTTTTTATGTAAATTACAAAACAGCCTAGTATCCATCAGTGATCAGGAATCCTAAGTCTGTATTGTGACAGAACAGTGCCATGGCAATGCAAAAGTGAATGTGGCAATAACTGTAAACTCAAAGGGTCACATTATACAGCTCATCTTGGCAGCCCAACTAGAAGGCCCTTCATCTTTGGTTAGTTTTTACCCCAATAAAAGGTGAGTTGATGGTCCATTTTGTTTTCATAAAAAGAAGGAGGTTCCCCTGGGAAATACAAGTGGAATTGGTGGCCTGGGTATTTGACCACTGCTTCCATCATAGCGGTAGGAGAAAGAGAGCAGAGATCTAGTGAGAAACTTACCCTACCAGGTAAAAGTGCACAACATGTTGAAGTTTCACTTGTCTATTGATTGTTTTATTGACACTATACACTAAAATTACCACTCATTTATAGATGTTCCTAGGAATTATAAGGTGATATTAGTAAGCTATAGTACAGGACACATCAACGATAATATATTCTTGACCTGTGTGTTACACTACGACACAGAGGTTATAAGAACAAGAGAGTTCTATCAATCAAGTTTCAAATATATTATTCATTCTGACCACAACTAAATCTTCTAACATACTTTTATACGGATCTTAAATGGTCCTATTAATAAAAACCTGGGGCCGGATATTGGGGTGAAAGCTGAAAGATCAGAGAAACAGAACAAGCCACAGCCAACCTCACTTCGCCAACTCCTCAGCTGAAAATGTTTCCACAAATCCTCAGAATGAAAGCCTGAGTCCTCACCTGGAAGGGATCTCAGCTGAACTGCCTAAAAGCCTCTAGTTCCTGTTCCTAACACCTTATATATGTTTCTGCTTCCTGCCATCACTTCCTGGGATTAAAGGCATGTGTCCTTTCCAAGCAAAGACATGAGATCTCAAGTGCTAGGATTAAATGTGTGTGCTACCACACCTTACTCTGTTCCCAATGTGGTCTTGAACTCACAGAGATCCAAATGGATCTTTGCCTCCTGAGTGATAGGATTAAAGGTGTGTGCCTCTATGTCTAATCTAGTAACTGGCTCTGTCTCTGAGAAATCCCCAGATAAGTTTATTAGGGTGCACAATATATTGGGGACACAATAACTATATATATATATAAAACCACACATATTCTGAATCATTTTACAAAGAATTTTATAGATATATAATATAAAAATGTTCCAGAGCTAGAAATCCCAAATGATAGAAACACTGGTTAAGTTTTTGTGTGTATGGGTGTTTTGCCTACATGTGTGCATGTGTATCAGGTACTTTTAGTGCCCTTGGAGGCCAGAGGTAAGTGTCAGAACCCCTACTGGGAGTCTCCATGTAAGTGCTGAAAGGCAGACTTGGGTCCTCTGCAAGAGCAGCAAATGTTCCTAACTGCTGAACCATCTCTCCAGCACCTGACACTGTTTAAAAGAAAACTGAATAATCCCGCAAAATGAAAATAGAGAATGCTGGAAATGGTTATTATAATGACAGTGAGTATAGGAAATCCAAGTACATAAATCCTGATGGATGGAAACACAGAATGTCAGCACTGAAAGTGTACTTGAAAAGTCCTTCCCACCTCTGAGACTTTACACAGCTTAAAATCTATAAAGCACT
The DNA here is from genome assembly GCF_903995425.1 of Onychomys torridus. Classification (NCBI taxonomy): domain Eukaryota; kingdom Metazoa; phylum Chordata; class Mammalia; order Rodentia; family Cricetidae; genus Onychomys; species Onychomys torridus. The sequence goes on along the minus strand of NC_050451.1, from coordinate 9,411,446 downwards.
TGAGAGTCCTCAACAATCAGGGGAATACCTTGGATATTATTACCATGGCATCCAAAGAGGCTTGCTTCTCCTTAACCTTTCACTAAATCCTTTGCCTTATCTCATCTCTTTGTGGTGATATTGACCACCGGCACTCAGCACTAACGTCTCTTTCAGCAGGTGCCTCACAATGCTTTTCAAGAAAAGCTTAAAGGCTGAAATGGGCTCCCATTTCCCCATTCTTCGGCACGTCAATCTTTCAGTGAGATAACCTGGCTTCTATGAACAGCAACAACAAAATACCATGACACATTTTCTTAAGAAACAATAATTGCAGCATGTCTCCACTTTAAAGGGACACCAGCATAGTCTATGGAGGAAAGTGGTGAGCAGTTTGTGATGTCATTAAAAAGCTGCGTGTCCATTCTTATTAGGGGTATGAACAGTTTAGACAGCAAAAGAGGACAAGTAACACATTATAGCTCAGCCCCTTGAGTACTGAAATTATCTCATTGCTTAGGAGTTTGCTCATTGTTAGTTTCAACTTGTGGCTAACTCTTCAGTCTTCTTGTACAGTGTCCTCAGTTCCTTTGTGCCTTGGACAGCATCTTGTAATCTGTTTTCCTTGTCAAAGTGAAAATACTCTCATCATGCAAGCAAATAGGAAGAGCCATGGAATTTGGAATGGAAAATGGCAAACCTTACATAACTAAATTTTTCCTAACCTAAAGGATTCCACAATGCCTTCATCATAAATATTAGTAAATGGGATGATAGAAGCATGTCTTATACAATGTAAGGAATATGGTAAGTACCCTTTAGACTCATCATGCAGAGTGAGCTATCAGTTCCTGTTACTATGTAAATGTGCTCCTGTGGAATGGGCTCTTAGAATGAATTTGGGAGACATATACATTAGGTTTCAGTGGCTTTGGCTCTGTTAAGTATTAATTTGGCACACAAAGTGACTCAATCTGCCTGAATCTTGGTTGTCTCATATTTAAAACAGAAACAGCTGCCCTTGGGTTATTCCTCTTCTTTTAAATAAGCTTTCTCTTTCATAGCAATTTTAGATTCACCAAAAATTTGAGTGTTCCCACAATCTCCATAGCTTCCCCTCTGATGGATAACTGACAATTCAATCAAAAATGTTCATGTTTTGTATTTATTATGTTATATATGTTCATAATATATGAACACAACGTTTTCCCCTATTGTCATCCAAAGAACATAAAATTTCTACTAAGGTTCATCCTTAGAATTATATGTTTTTTGAATTTTGATAAATATGTAATCATGTATGCCAACTAACAGCATCCCACAGAATCCATTCAGTATCCTAAAATATCTGTGCTTATACCTTCTTATCCCAAATTCTGGCTTTTCTCCCTCTTCCTTAATGCCAAGAGTTTGGAACTCTGCAGTGCATTGCTTCTTTCACTCGACCACATGGATGCAGATGTTCTCTGAGTCATTTGATAGCTTGGTTGAGCACTTCCTTTCAGCCCTGGATACACCACATTTTATGCATTCATCTAAAGAAGGGCTTTGGATGCTTTCTAGGTTTTATTATTATAAATTAAGCTGCTGTAGGCTGGGCGGTGGTGGCGCACGCCTTTAATCCCAGCACTTGGGAGGCAGAAGCAGGCGGATCTCTGTGAGTTCGAGGCCAGGCTGGTCTACAGAGCGAGATCCAGGGAAGGTACAAAGCTACACAGAGAAATCCTGTCTGGAAAAGCCAAAAAGAAAAAAAAATAAGCTGCTGTAAATATCAGTACATGGACCTTTAGGTGAATAAAAGATGTATGAATGTCCAGGGGTGTAATTATTAGATTATATGGTCAGAATTAAATTTTGGATTAATTGTCAAATGATCTTCTTCCAACGTGGTTGTTCTATTTTATCATTTCTGCCTCTTAGAGTTCCTGTAGCTTCATATTCTCACCAGTGTCTGTTGGCCTCGGGGTTTGGATATGGGCCATTACAATTCAAAACTAGATCATGAATCAGTGTTTAATTAACTAATGATTCATAACATTGAGAAACTACTCATATGCTTATTTATCACCTCTATAAGAACTTTGGAAATGTCAGCCCTGATCTTTTGTCCACTTCAAGCCAAGATATATATTCTCTTCTTACTGAAACTTATTAGTAATTTGTGTATTTTAGAGATGGTCCTTTATCAGATGTGTGTTCTAGGCTGCATCTTCTCTTCTCATTCTTGATGTTGCTGTAACCCACTAACCTTGCCTATCATAAGGCAAGCGTTCTTAAGTTTGGGGCAGTATGGCTTCTTAATTGTTTCTTCATGTGTTACACCCTTCATGTTATCTCATGAAAAAGTATTGAGATTTTTCTCATGTGTTATTTTCCAGGTATGTAACTTGTGATTAAGTTTATGATTCCCTTTGAGTTGATTCTGGGGTAAGGTATAAAATCTCTGCCTGTATTCACTTTTGTTCAGGTGATGTCTAGTTGTCCCAGCATAATTTAAAAATATTTTCCATTGTTGTGCATTTACTTCCTGTGTAACAGACTAATTGACCACAATTACATAGATCTATGTCTGTGCTGTTGTGTAATATGTTCTTTGCCTCCTTACCAGTATTACAGTTGTCTTGATTGTTATAGCTTCATTTTAAGTTCATTTGAAGTTAACTATTGTCAGTAATCCAATTTTGCTCCTTGACTTCAATGTTGAGTTAGAGATTTTTGGTCATTTGACTCTCCAATAAGTTTACTTTAGAATCAGTTCATCACTAATTCCCTTGTCATTTTGTTGAAATAGTATCTATTGAAATATCAAGCTTAAAAGAACCTATTTTGACATGATTGAATCCTCTTTCTAATGTTCATGGGTTTCTTTCCATCTGTTCTTTGATTTTATTCACTAGAATTTTATAGTTTCCCTCATAGTTCTCATACATATTTTAAATTATAACTAAGTGTGGGCATTTAATTATTTGCATATGTTAATGCAATTGTTTATGTTTTCTAATCCAATATTCCATTTGATCCTTCCTTAAATTCAGGGCAATAAATTTTGTACATTAACCTTATAATCTAAAATCTTGCTAGATTCACATATTTGTTCCAGGGAAGTTTTATTAAATTCTTCTAGATTTTCTACTTAGGAAGTGGTATCATCCATGAACAAATAGTTTTGTTTTCCTGCCCAGTTTATAGGTTTTTCATTTCCTTCTTCTGCTGACTGTATTAACTAGGACTGCCAGGATAACGTTAAAAGGAATTAGTAAAGGTTATGTTGACTAAGAAGCTACTAGAATTTGATAACTACTGGGAGAGAGAAAGTCAGGGCTTTGTTTTGTTCGATTAATGTTGTGAACCCTGGTAGAATACTCTGAAATTTCAAAAGTAGCCAAGCAACACAACCAGGATTTAAGGGGAAAGAATACACAAAAGAAGTAATCTCCAAACTGAGTAGAAAGGGAAGAGAGGATTATAAAGCAGGAGTTGAGGGCAGTGAACATGTTCAAAATTCATTGTTCAAATTGAAATTCTCAAAGTATTAATAAAATATTTTTAAAGGTTACAGTTTCCTTACTCCCTAGTTTTGGGTGGGAACACTGACTTTCTAACAGTTAAGTATCATGTTAGAAGTAAGACTCTTTTTTTGTGGTTTTTCAAGACAAGGTTTCTCTGTGTAGCTTTGGAGCCTGTCCTGGAACTCACTCTGTAGCACAGGCTGTTCTCAAACTCAAAGAGATCCACCTGCCCATGCCTCCAGAGGGCTAGGATTAAAGGTGTGTGCCACCATCACCCAGCAGAAGTAAGACTTTTATAGATGTGTGTTTTGTCACATCAAGGAAGTCCCATTTTACTCATAGAAGGCTGAGAGATTCTGTGGTTAATGGGTCCTATATTTGGTCAAATTATTTTTAGACCTATTGACACAATCATATGGTAATATCTTCTATTTTATTCTATTGATATGAAAAATAGATTAATTTACTCATGAATGTTGACTCTGTCTTCTGTATCTGGAACAAATCTCAATGGGTCGTGGTGTATAATTTATTTCAATAAATTTTGTATTTTAATTGCTTTCATTGAGCATTTTTGCATCTATATTCATGTATTGGACTATGATTATATTTGCCTAAATATATTGTTCTGTTTTGAGTGTTAGGCTACTCTTGCCCTCATAGGAGGAACTAGGAATATTCCTTTGAAGTCTATGTTTTTACAGAGATGGCAGAAAATTGGAATGACTTCTCCTTTAAATGCTTAGTAGAATTTGTCAATGAATCCCTGTGGACCTGGTTCTTTCTCTTTGGGGAAGCTAATCAATTACTGATCTGATTATTTAGTAAAGATGGAACTTTGCTTATTGTATGTTTCTTCATGATGAGTTTTGACATACTGTGTCATTAAATGCATGGGTCTGTTTGATTTTGATGTTCAAGTCTGTGATCATTGAGTTATTCCTCATGTTCTTTCACTATCATTTAAGGTTTGTGGCATCTAAATGATGTCTTTTCATAGCATTACAGAATTGTGCCTTTATTTCTTAATTATCTTGACTGGGGTTTGTCAATTTTATTGATAGTTTCAAGGAACTAAATTTTGGCTTAATTCATTTTCTTTACTTCCTGGTTATAATTTCATTGATTCCTGCATAAATGTGAATCTTTCTCTTTTGATTACTTTGGATTTCAAATATTCTTTATTCTGTTTTTCTAGGAAGATTGATATTAGCTGTTTCTTATTTTCTAATATATGTATTCAAGGAGATGCATTTCCTAATAAGCACTACCTTTGTTACAGCCTATATATTTTTGCTAAGATCTATTTTTGCTACATTGGTCAGAATATTTAATTGTTTAGATTACTTCTTTAAATTCTAAGCATATTGGAGCTGGATAGATGGCTCAGTGGGTAAGAGCACTTGCTGCTTTTGCAAAGGAGTTGGATTGAGTTCCTAGCACCAACCTAGTAGCTCACAACCATACATAATTAGTTTCATGGGATCTGTCACCCTTTTCTGTGAGCATCAACAGCACACTGGGTACAACTTCCTTAGATGCATGTTATGGTGATATTTTTTTTTGTGCTTAAATGTGATTTTATTTGTATGTTAATAAATAAAGTTGCCTGGAGATCAGAGGTCAAAGCGAGCCATAAGCAGTCAGGTGGTGGTAGCACATGCCCTTAATAGGATCATAAGGCTGGCAGTCTCTGTGTGGTCAAGGACACAGCCCAGCATGATAACAGGAGCCTTTAATCCTGGTATCAACCATAGAGACCCAGAGTTCTGTATAGACAGGCAATGATGAGGAAATCATGTGATTGGGTTTAGAGCTAATGAGAAGGCAGAACAGAAAGGTAATAAAAAGACAAGTCAGACAGAAAGAAGCTCTCTCTGGGGAAGCTACTGCTGGTGGTAATCAAAAGGCAGTCATGGCTATTGCTCTGATCTCTTTGGCTATTTCCTCTGTATTTGACTCTGTGTTTCTTATTTACTAAGACTGTTTAGAATTTCAACTACAGCATGTAAAATACTCACATGCATAAAAATGAAATAAAAATGAACCTTTAAAATATAAGCTTGTCTATAATGAAATATAATACTACAAATGCTCATAAAAAACTATAAATTTTACTATATGCATACATACACATACAGAGCAACAGCAAGCAAGAGAGAGAGAGAGACAGAAACAGACACATATAAACACACACATACACAGAGAGAGGGGGGTTGCCACAACTGTTCCAAAAGCAATGTGCAACTATATATTGTCTGTTAGAAGCTCATCCTGAATGTATATGTGCTTGTTGATCCCATTTTATCTCCTCTCCCCTGACTCTTCCTTATATCTTTCTACTTTACCTGCCTCCCTGCCCTATCTCATGTCTTATTGTACTCTCCCTCTACACCTTTTCCCTCATCCATGATCTCCATTCTAGTTTCATACCTACACTCACCTCTCATTTTTATATGTCCACCTAAACATTATAAGCATATATCTGCATATGAGAGACAATAGGCACTTTTATCTTTTGAAATCTGAGTTACTGCTATTTGTATAAGACTTTCCAGTTTCATTTATTTTCCTAAGATTTTCACGATTTCATTTTTACTTAAGGTTAAAAAAAATTCCATATTGTATGTATTTCAAATTTTTATTTTCCATTCATCTATTGTGGATATCTAATTATGTTCAAATTCTGAGTTATTGTGAATAATACAACAAGAAAATGGGTGTACAGGTATCTCTGTGGAAAGATATAAAGTTTTTTGGGGTATATGCCCAGGAGTAGGATAGCTGAAATACCATATGCCCCAGCAAACCTGACTATTATTTGGTAAAGTTAAACTCTTGATACATAAAATAATTTATGGGCATGGGAGCAATAATTTCTATGATCTGCATTATTAGATAGTGTTTTGTTCTATTGTTGTTTACATGCTATGCTCCTTTGTTTTTGTTGTTGTTGTTGTTTTGTTTGTTTTTTCTGTCCCACTGTCATCTAAGATTTTTCTTCATTTTATTTTTCAGCATTTGTGTTTCTTCTGAGCTTCCTGGGTCAGTGGTTATTGTGAATTTACTCTAGAGAAATTCTTAGTCAATATTATTTCAAGTTTTAGTTCCTTTTTCTAGTATCCCACTTTGCATATATTATAATTCTGTAGTTTCCCACAATTATTTGAGGATCTATTCTTTATTCAAACTATTTTTTTCTTTTCAGTTTAGAAATTTTACAAGTCTTTTATTAGTTATTTGGGAATTCCATATGATATATTTTGTTCATTGTTCTTCCAGTATCTACCCTCCACTTCCCTATTGTCCTACCTTATTTTTTTAGTGCTGTGATAAAACACAGACCAAAAGTGACTTGGGGAGAAAAGAGTTTATTTGACTTATAGCTTATGTTCATCGTGGAGGAAACTCAGGGCAGGAACTCAGGGCAGGAACTGAAACAAAGAACATGGAAGAATGTTGACTGTTGACACACTCACTATGCATTGCTAGGCCTGCTTTTTTATATAACCAGGATCATCTCCCCAGGGGTGGCAATACCCACAGTGGCCTGGGCCCTCCTGTATTAAGAAAATCCTTCTACAGATAGACATGCCCACAGGCCAATCTAATGAAGGTTATCTTCAACTGAGTCTCAGGTGACTCTAGCTTGTGTCATATTGACAAAAACTTATCAGTACCTGCCAACCCAACTTACTGTCCTCTAATACCAACAAACATCAAGTCCAATTTCTGCTACCCATGAACTCCTGGATGTGTGATCATCCAAAGGAGTGCAGTCCCTTCAGGCTTAGAATATCATTCCTCATCTGTATCTAGTTCACTAATTAGATGGTCAAAACATTGCTCATTTGTATTACAATGGTTGGTGTTTATACAAATCATGTTTTCTTGTTCTTTGGTAGAATTTCATTTCTCAGCTAACATCATCTATCTTATCCTATTTGTTGTGCATCTTTCCCATTAGTTATATATTACAGTTATTTTAATTCAATAATCTGATAAATACAGCATCCTTAACATGTTTGGAACTGCTGCTTATGATTTCTGTGTCCCTTTGAACTATGATTTCTACTTTTTAGTATATCCTAGATCCTTTGATTATATATTGTCAAAAATACCATTAGCTTGGTATTTTTATAGGACTCTTGACTGTAAGAACAAGTGTGTTTCTGACCCTTGTGCCTGCTCTTGAGACTCTTTTCCTCCTATTGGGTTTCCATGTCCAACTGCAATATGATCACTTTTTTATCCATCTGATTATATTTTATATTGTCATGTTTAGTTGTTGTCTCTTGGAAGCCTGCTCTTATATAATGAGAAACAGTAAGGGAGTGGATCTGGAGGGGAGGAGAAGTGGAGAGGAATTAGGAGGCGTGGAGGGAAGGGAAACTCTAATTAGAATATATTATATGAGAAGTATCTACTTTCAGTAAAAGGGAAAAGAAGTAAAACTTCTGGAATCATGAAAAAGGTGCAAAAATTATGCTAGTAAAAAAGTGTAGTGGATGATATGATGGTAAAATGCAGGGGCAGGAGCCAGAGAGATGGCTCAGTGGGTAAGAGCATTTGTCCCCACAAACACGAAGATCTAAGTTTGGCCCCTAGTACCACGTAAAAAGTCAGGTTTGAGCCTATGCATGTCTATAACCCAAGCATTCTGTGGGGACAGACAGGAGGATTGCTGTGGCTTGTTGTCTGATAGTCTAGCACCAGGTTCAGTGAGAGACACTGTCTCAAGGGAACAAGGTAGAGAGAGGAGCAGAAAAAGAGTAGAATGTTTTAATGCCCTGCCTCTTCACACTCAGGTGATCACATGCACCCCCACACATATTCACATATATCTTCCTCATTCATTCCCCTTCCCTTTCTGACTGTCTTTTTGTCTTTCTGTCTGTCTGTCTGTCTGTCTGTCTCTCTCTCTCTCTCTCTCTCTCTCTCTCTCTCTCTCTCACACACACACACACACACACACACACACACACACACACATACACATACCATACAAGCTGTATGTTTGCCTTTTAGATTGTTTCCATCCTGTTACATAATACAGGACATGTGGGTGGGCTCAGTTTTCCCCCTCCACCATGTGGAAGGCTTGAAGGGCCTGGCTTTGAGATTCTTCCACCGGCAGGCCAGTAAGACCCTGGAAAACCCTAGCTTACATATTACTTGATTTCTGTGTGAGAATGAGGGGGTTTTTCTGTAGTTTCCCTTTTGACAAACTGATGGACCTTCTAGAAATGAAACTCACAAGAGTGTGCTACCTCCCATACTGACTGATTTTCACTTGAAGTTTTATGTCTCAGACCTGTCAAACCAAACCAACTTTCAGCAACTCATCCTCATTTTTTCTCATTATTCTTCTCTGCTACTATTTTGTTATATCTCTGATCTACCAAGTCTTGATTATCTTCATCTGTCTGTGAGTCTGTCTGATTGTCAAGACACATATGTACCCTGTGAACTCACTTCTCCAGCAGCACTAACAAGAGTTGTTGATCTTTCAAAGTGTTTAGTATTTTAGCTGTTGTTCAGATGGATCGGCAGCTTCTAAGCCCCTTACGTGTTAGAGCAGACTTAGAAGTGGACACTTGTTATTTTCCACACAAGCCTCTCTTTCTTGAAGAGTTCAGACTCAGGACACTGTGTTTCTTGGTGACGCTCTCTCTCTCTCTGAATCCCTGGCCCCTTGGGAACATTCTGCACCCAGTTGAAACAGAGAACATGAGCCCTTCCATACTGACATAAAAAGCAGAACAAACAGCATACATAAACAGTGTTCTCAGCTCCTACCCCTTCCTCTCCAATCTATTCGCACTCTTTTTTCTTCTCTGGAACTCGTTTTTTTCTGTTATTTCATTTTATTTTGGTATCTGCTCAAATATCAGCCTCTCAGAGGGGCAGCTTTGCTGAAATACCAGTGCTGGTGTTCTCCATCTGCTTAGCTTGGTTTCTTTTCTTTATGAAATAATACATTTGTGCACCCGTGGTGTATTACTTTATTGATCTCTTAGGTTACTAGTACAATAATAGCCAATATTTATACGTAGTTTATTGTAGATCAATACCACATAATTCTTTTATATTTCCAGAAACTGAGGTTCATAAAACTGATACTTAACAGAAGAGTTTAAACTCGATTGTATGTATAATGTGTGGCTTGAAGGAAGCATAAGCACACATACATGTAACATATGTGTTTGCATATTCACACACATTTATCAATAATAGTCTGGATTACTATATCACACACACACATGTATTTAATTATTGTGACATATGTATAGC